>NW_025936302.1:0-1268 GCF_000764305.2 Hyalella azteca | reverse complement strand
CTGTCTGTCAGTCCGTGACTTCACGTTTTCGTCGACGAGAAAATGCGCTCTCTGTCACTCACTGCAGTGAGTACCCCCTACCGAGTTATATATATTTTTTATTTACGGAGGGATCGTTATGAAACTTGGTACACATGTGTAGAATATAAAGCAAGTGAATTTTTTGGTTCCTGTAAATTTTTCGAAAAGAAAGAAGACGTGAAATTTATAAAAAACGGCAAGAAGGGGACTGTAAAAATTTATCTCCTCCTGGGATTTTCAAGCTACAACATCGAGAGACGTATAATTCGATGCGTGAAGACCATATATAAAGATCACCCTTTTATTTTTTCGATTTTTTTTAGTTGTTTCCGATTTTTTCCTCAATATTTTTCAATATATAATGAAAACAAAATACAAATCGAAAAAATGGCTGGATGACATATAGAGATTTTATTTGCAAATCAAATGATATATCTCTCATTGCTGAAACTCGAAAATCATAGGAGGAGATATATTCTTTAAGATGGCGTAGTATTTTGGAAATTTTAGTTGTTGGGGGGAGCCAAATAATTAAAATTTATTGAAAAAAGAAGAATATGCCAAAAAATTGCTTGATTGCCCAAGCTTTCCCAGTGCCAATTGGTTGCATCTAGGGTACCAGCATGCGTCTTTAGACTTATTCCTGTCCAGTTTAACGTGAAGAATAAGCTATAAATGTGACTGTTTTACATCTATACAAATAAAAATTTTTCATTTTATATAGGTTAAAAACTGCCTATCCCCCCCCCAAAAAAAAACATTACATGTACATCCATGGTACCAGGTATTTGTCTTTCCAAAGACTAACAAGGCAAATGATCTATAAATACAGATTTAATTTAAAGAAGTCTTAGTATATATTGTTTAAAAATGTTCATTTTATATTTTTGGGAATTGTTTTACGCAAAAACTAGAGCACGCACATACATGCGATTTGGTGCGTTATACGCGCTTTTTCAGCAGCTACAAAATGAGCTAAGAAACCGAAAAAGCCAAAATTTTCGATTTTTTTCGACATGCTCCCCTTGAAAAATTTATTTAATATAAAATTGATAATTTGTTGGTGTGCAATATTTTTTTTCTGCCTATGCAATAATACTTCTATACCGTGACCATTTGAGTCCATTACCGTGGACCATTACTTTACCGTGCCATTAATATCACAGGTGATGAGCCCGACACGTACGAGGTGGTGAAGGAGCGCATCAGGGAGGCTTTGTATGAGCAGCTGGCGGAGGACGAGAGCA
>NW_025936301.1:0-2168 GCF_000764305.2 Hyalella azteca | reverse complement strand
CCTACCTTTACCAAGTAATTGTTCTTAGTTCAGTAGATTATTTAAGCATTTCTGATGGGACTTCCAATTTAACAACTCTAACGAAATTTCATTATTAACTAAAGCCATAAATTATCGTTGATCAGTCGAGCACGCGCAGGTCTGCCGTATGTGTAATGGCGATGTTTGTAATCGTAATCTGTGCGTAATAACGAAGCTACCGTGAGGGCGCTAAAAAATTTCGGGCCAAACTTCCTGCCAAATTCCTGACCGGAGGGTCGATGTGGTATTGACCGCGAGAAAATGTCCTGCGCTACAGCTTCAGGTCTGTTGGTCGTCAGGTCTACGAATACAAGAATGGCATGTAGTGTAGCCATGTGAGCGCCACCTCAAGCTAACTATATCTCCTTATCACTTAAGTCTTTTATATACGGATACCTTTACACTTTTTCAATTACCCTCTTATACTGTCATCCCGACATGGATTAAGGGCTACTGAAAACCAGGCAGTTTCTGAGCGCAAACTAATATATTTTTGAGCCTGCTGCTGTTCTCGCAATAATGCTTCACTCCGCTAGGTTGTATTGTTGCCATTGTATTGTTCCCATTGTTCCCGCTCAGCATTGTTCCCATAAGTAAAATGTTCAGGCTTTGCAAGAAACAAAGCATTTTGAGCTTAGCGCCGCATGAGACAAATTCTTTGTACTCGCATTCATTACATTTGGAATTGATATCTTCGCAACTTGGGACGCGTCTGGGGAGAGAGATGATGACAATGGTCGATAACAGCGCTGCTCAGACATCTGACGTTAAATTCAATGTTGTTTAACTGAATCAACGGCAATTCAACGTTGTTTGGCTGAATCAACGGTAATTCAACGTTGTTTGGCTGAATCAACGGCAATTCAACGTTGTTTAACGTCATTGTTAGATCAGGAAGCTACATGCCCGCCATCATCCGATATTATCGGTCGCGCAAACGATGCCAAAACATGGCGTCCCCGGAACGCTCAGCGTCCAGTGATCTTCTGCAAGTCCACTGACGAAAACTACTTGTGATTCCGTCCATCAGCTGTTAGAAAATAAACAAAATAATCTATTCGTCCATGAGGACGGCAGAGGCAGAGCTAACAATCCTAACATGGATTATGAGCTTTTTTATATAGTTTTGCCTCCAACGTTTTCTATATGAGCGAGAAAATCAAATTCGAAGGGGGTCTATGATATTTGGCTCCATCGAATTTATCATGCCTCATTAACAACTGACTTGTTTAGACTGGAGGACCTCGAATTTGATTTTTAAATTAAATATTTCACGCTTTCCTATTTTTTCACCTGATTAACTCGAGAAAATATTCATTGTGAGGATAATGGAGTTTTTTTTTAATTTTTTAACGTCAATATCAAGATTAACGAACAGACATAATTACTGATGCTCATAATGCAGGATATTGCGGCAATGATTACTACTTAATTTTAAAAGTTGGGTTCTGCGGGTAACGAAGCAATTTTTTCCGTTTTATTAAGATCCACTTGAAAAATAATTATGTTAGTAATTCATTTTGCCTTTGCACAGGAGTGCACAAGTGGCTTGATGTATGCAAGCGAACGAACTTTGATTTATGTACTGAAAATTAAAATGTACCAATTAAATCTAGCCAACATTATATTTTACTTCGAGAATTAAACTAACAAAGATACAAATTCAAGGAAAGATGATGATCAAAGATCAAAGATGAAAGATCAAGGATAAATTTTTTACATAGATGCTGAAATGTGTTTAATTTAGAGCAGAACGATTCCCCAAAACTTCGTCACAAAACTTCAATAGTTAGCCATCTATTTTTGCTATGTCATCAGTATCCATGGGCAAGAATCAATGCGCTAGTGATTCATTGTTCAATGATCTTTTATGATTAAAAGTATTGCTAAAGGCTGAAAATTAACTAACTCAGTTGATTTCGGCAATGCTTTGGATATGGGCCTGAAAAAGTTGCTGGTATTATCAACAGATAGAATAGCGCAAGGCATTCAACAGCAGACGTAGGTCTTTCGAACGTTGATCTTTAAAAAATATGAATCAAATGAAATAAAATAACTAAGAATTTTCACAAATTTTAGATTTCTGTTACAAATTCAAAAAGATCCAGGGAAATGAGAGTACATCGACAGCAAGGGTATAAAGCAAG
>NW_025936300.1:0-301 GCF_000764305.2 Hyalella azteca | reverse complement strand
GGCACGTGTGGCCCAAGGTGTGTGGGGCACGTGTGGTCCAAGGTGTGTGGGGCACGTGTGGCCCAAGGTGTGTGGCCCAAGGTGTGTGTGGCCCAAGGTGTGTGAGGCACGTGTGGCCCAAGGTGTGTGGGGCACGTGTGGCACTAGGTGTGTTGGGCACGTGTGGCCCAAGGTGTGTGGGGCACGTGTGGCCTAAGGTGTGTGGGGCACGTGTGGTCCAAGGTGTGTGAGGCACGTATGAGCATTTCACTTTGAGCATTTCGAGTGCTTGTGTATGGTGATAATTAAGTATTTTCCTTAA
>NW_025936299.1:0-931 GCF_000764305.2 Hyalella azteca | reverse complement strand
CTTTTGTCACTGGAAACGCTGACTCGGCATCTCAGTGTCACTGCCAGGTGCACTCTCAGAAAAATGAAGAGGACATACTGTCCAAATAGTGACA
Source organism: Hyalella azteca (assembly GCF_000764305.2). Taxonomy (NCBI): domain Eukaryota; kingdom Metazoa; phylum Arthropoda; class Malacostraca; order Amphipoda; family Hyalellidae; genus Hyalella; species Hyalella azteca. The sequence continues at coordinate 837 of NW_025936299.1, read as the reverse complement.
CCATTTTTCCACGTAGCACCGATACGCCATTTTAACATGAGAAACTGGATCAGGATGAACCAAACAAGGGCAAAAATGCATCGCTATTAGAACAAAATCTCACTGATAACTCAGAGTGCAGTGACCGATCCTCTTCTTTGCGCCGCCGCCAGATGCGCGGGCCGTAATTCGAACGTAACGATCGAGCTCCTCACGTGTATTTTTGCCTGGATCTTCCGTTGTCATGAAGTCGGTCGTATTTGTTGTGCTCGGGTAGCAAGAGTAAAGTTTTGAAATTTTTTTTAGTGAAGTTTGAAGTTTGCCTGCTCCGTATTTGTTAAATTGGGAAAATTGATGCCGGTGGTGACTTTTAGCGCATTTATTCATTTATGAAAAAAGACACTATTGTGCTCGTCGCGTCCGTCCGTCTGTCTGTCCGTGACTTGACGGACGGACGAGAAAATGCGCTCTCTGTCACTCTCTGCTGTGCATACTGCTCAAATTTTTTGTTTAGTGAAATTATCAGCATTTGATATGCTCAAGAGTTATGACATTACTTTTTGTTTCATGCCTGCGTTTTTAGTGAAAGTATATTTATACAAGTCTTTTACATCGGCTAAGATGTGTATTTTAAATTGTTTTGAATTACACTCCATATAAATTTTCAGTTATCTTGTTGCGTATAATAAGTATAATAATAGACTGCGAAAAAATTTATTCTGGTGTACGAATTTACGAAATAGTCTACTATGTGCGTTCGCATTGAGTTCTATCTTTTTTCACGTCCTCGAGAGACCTCATATCTTTATCGCTCGTGTATTGCTCTCGCATTGAGTTCTATCTTTTTTCACGTCTTCG
>NW_025936298.1:0-54827 GCF_000764305.2 Hyalella azteca | reverse complement strand
CGCTCTGGCAGGACCTCAGACAACACCACCACATAACCTCGACCCTACAGCTCTGGAGCGACCCCCTGTCGGTGGTGTCGTACTTGCGCGAGGGGGGTCTCTTGTAAAATTGAGACCGGGGAACCACAACAACAACAACAACACCAGGAGCTAGTAAAGTAATCCAAATGGCGACCCTAGTAACGATCCATTTCGACAACGTGTTTCGATGTATTCCCTCAGACGACTTCCAAACCTTTACCTTTAAGCACCTCGTATAGACATGACCTTACTTCTAGCATTATTCTGTTCACATAGATTCAGACGTTCACCATATTTGATGCCTTGCAGAAACATTGGAAAGGCAGGACAGCTCGACCGACTGAACAGATCGTTTCGTCTCCCCTGCCAATATTACGAGTGAGCAATAGAGGGAAAACGAATTTTTTGTATATTGACGATGGCGCACCTTTTGTCGCAGATGCGGGATGAAATCTAAAAACACCTCAACAGAAATGCATTATTAAGTCCTAATTCATTGTGATTCTGCAAAAAAAAATACCAAAAAAGTTTTTAAAATGCATAGCCGTTACTAAAGGGTTGAAGAAAGATACCAAGATCTTGTCAGCCTCTACTCATGTACCTGATGCAAATGCGCACGAACCTCAATATATTCGATACCAAATTGATGCGCTTACGAAATGCACGGCCATCAATATAGACTGTTTATGTTTACCCACTATTAACCCTAATTTGTCCTGCCAGTTTAGTCTCAAAGTAGACAAAATCTTATAAGTCTCCAATACTGCTGCCTAATCAAAACTTTTATTTGTGTAATAATCACCTCATTGTATGGTATAATTTACAGTTGATGAACCACCACATCTGTTCCATAATGTGTAGTAATATCATTTGTAGTGAATTTTCAATGAATTTCACCATATCATAACTTAGCTTTCATTGCATTCAATAGAATAGAATAGAAGTGTCGGCGTTGAAGAAATAGGCCCATGGCCTGTTGTCGATTCTTGAACTTTTCGTGACTTGATTCACAGAGCTGATTTGAGATAGCTGCTGGACTTATTGCCTGCTCCGTAATTTGCTAGGCATTTTAAGACTGAACATATGCTCCTGCATAGCTTCGTCTAGTCTGTTTTTGAAGATGTTCATACTCGGAGCTTCAACGATGCTATCAGGGAGGCTGTTCCACATGTCGGTGACTCGAAGCGAGGAGAAATGTCGCATGGATGTGTTCCAACGCTGTTTTTTTAGTTTATAGCCGTGGCCCTGGTGTTGGTTCTTGTTTCAAATTCTAGTAATCCTTCTGGGACCTTGTATAAGCTGGAAGCTTCATAATCTTTAATCTTTCCTCATAGGACTTGCCTTTCAAGCCCGGAACTATCCTTGTTGCGCGTCTTTGAACACTCTCTACTAAATTTTTGTCCTTTTCAAATTTCGGTGACTACACGACGTTTCCAAACTCCAGGTTCGGGCGCACGACAGCAACAAACACTTGCAACTGCTTCATCGTTTCTAAATCTAGGAACTCTAAAGAGCGTCTGATCAGTCCAAGTCGTTGATTGGCTTTATTAACTTGACCTTCAATATGCTTAGAAAATTTCAACTCATTGTCGATATTAACTCCTAAATCCTTTTCTGTTGTCGACTTCGACATCATCACTCTGTCGTTGCAACCGTGTCTTCTCATACTGTAATCTTGCTGAGACATATTATAATAATAGGTTGAGAATAGGTTGAGAGACATATGCGTTGATTGCGTGACAGTATAAATTAGGATAAAACCCAAACAATTTTGTGCACAATCCCGTTTTTTACTTTTTTTTTGAAATTGCAATCGATATGTACTGCACAGGTAAGAATTAATATACTCCTTATGTTTCCAACATTCCGGAAAAGCTAAATTCTCCATGACATGTCATGGATCATTTGATCGCCACGTTTTGAATCATTTGATCGCTCCGCATCGTTTTCACGGGAGAGAGTGGCTTGTGTTCAGCGATGCGATTAAACGTCTAGTGTGCATCGTCCTTTGTTATGCAGAGTTAACTCTCAAATAATCATTTGTAAATCTCTTATAATTTGAATCATTACCACGTTTTTCTTAGTTTTGCTTCTTCTCTGTCTGTCAGTCTCTCTCATCAAAAATTCAAACCTTAATTTATACCTACAATGAATTTCTCATTTTATTTTTGATTATTAACAAAATTAATTTTTCAATGTAGCATTTCTGAAGATCCTAGAAACTTGAAATTTGACATGCATGCTTATGATGCCTACCAATTCAAGATTTCATCATCAGAAGTAATAATTAAAAAAAATTACATTAAAAAAAATTTAAAAAAAAACCTAAAAATTCGTGGTTAGGGATTGAGTTTTTTTGTCAAACATCCAGACTTGCCAACCCTGGAAAATGATTTGAATTGCTAAAATTGCTAAGCAAAAATGTAGAATATGAATAAATATAAAACCATTGTTTTAAAACCATGTTTTTCTGGTGGTTGCAAAACTAAAACAATGAAATAAAACAAATAGAAAAACTTTTAAAACCATGTTTTCATAACGTATAAAAAAGAAAAACATTAACTCTTACATAATATTACATAACATTCTACATAACTTTAATGTTATGTAAGAGTTAATATTTTTCTTTTTTGTCCATTAAGAAAACTGAAAACGTGGTTTTTGAAAGTTTTTCAGTTGTTTTATACTGCTATGTATATAGTGTATACCTGGCTAACTGCTGGATTGGAATTTTCCTACTTGTTTCTGAAATCTCGGGGCTGTAACATGACAAATTTAGATTTTGAATACCAATTATATTAAAAATTGTGTAATAATCACCTGATGTGCACAAAGTTATGGTATAAACAGGTATTAATTATGGATTTAAAAAAAAACATAATACCAATGTTTGTACTAAATTGATAGGCCTATGTACCTGGATAGGCCTATCCAGGCCTATTCAGGCCTTTTCTTTAATGCCGAAGATACTATACTATAGGTACTATACTAAATTACTAATGTCACTTCAAAATTTCAAATTCAGTTGTTGCGAAAGGTATGGTATGGGCACAAAGTACGCACAAACGTAAACAATGCTGGCAAAATGGTGGACAGCCACTTTCTGCATTGGCGCGGGTAAGGTATTCAATTTTGAAAGTATCGCCCTAATCGGGCTAATGTTAGCTTAATTTGAATGACTTTAGAAATGAACTAAAAAAAACTTGAACTATGACAACACCATCTTTTTTTGAAAAATGTCTGTCAAGTACCTGCTTAGCTGGGAATAGCCTGGAATGTGCAAGGGGTAACATTTGTGCTCTGAATAAACATTGATATTGTATTTTGAAATTAATTTGTGATAATTTGAAATCAAGATCACAGTTTTTAGAGCATGCTCTCAAAATTTCAGAGCTCTGCAGCTATTCCAACAGTTATTCTACTATTCCAGAAATGCATTGTAGTCATGCAGTTTACATTCAGTTCAGTCGTGAGCAAGTGAGGAATGCTGGTCCTGGACTGCAGACTGCTGCCAAGACTGAGACATGAGATGAGACATGAGACAAGACACGAGAGGGGACATGAGACAAGTCATGAGAGGAGATGAGGCATGAGACAAGTTACGAGATGAGATATGAGACTGAGACATGGGATGCTGATGTGAAATGAGACTGAGACAAGAGTGGAGACATGTGAAGAGATGTGAGACAAGACATGAGATGAGACGAGACAAGACATGAGATGAGACGAGACACGAGATGAGACAAGGCATGAGATGAAACAGACATGAGACGAGGCATGAGACAAGACAGACATGAGACGAGACATGAGATGAGACGTGACATGAGGTGAGATGTGACATGATCAGTATTTAATAATAATATTATTAATATCAAATATTCACTAATATTTATTATAATTAGTTAAGAAACAATACTAATAAAAATTAATAATATTATTATTACTAGTAAATTTTATTTGTATATTCTATTCAATTTCATATTTTTTAAGCTCAATTATGGTACCAAAACCATGAAACTGAAATTTATTCCATCCAATTCTGCCTGCAAGTTTTGTTATAGCATTCATATCTATCTGTTGCACCCAATTCCCCCACCCACCTGCAGTCAAAGTCTCGACCAAAATGTTTTATTCTAATTAGAATAGATAGCCTACAACAAGAGCTTCTAGTGGTGCATGAATCTTTGAAATTGGCTCATAGGAAGCCTAAAAATGGTAGTTTTTCCAAAAAAAAGTGACAGAAGTTGGTCCATTTTTGGGGTGAAATTGAAAAAAAGAAATAATTTCATAGCTTATTCACTTTTTGACCTACTATGCTCATTTTCTAAATTTTTTTCTCTTTTCAGTGGTGTAATTTTCATTACGATGAAAGGAAATTTTTTTTTTGTGCACATACCTACATGATTTGGAATAGCTGGCTTCACCAATACCATGAGTATACATATATGATAATGCGAAGGGTCCATTGGCGGGATAGTGACAAACTGGCAAAGCAGAGTGTTTTTAGACTCTCATTCAAGTTTAATTTTAATTCCTATAAGTAGACAAGCTAAGTATCATGGATACCGGCATCAAATACATATGACATTGGTTTCTGAGTAAGTGAGAATATTAAAAATGAAGTGATTCTAAAAAATCCACATATAGCAATATGCCACATTTAGCACTATCAGGCATGGAATATCTACCGGTACTTGTCAAGCCTTGACTGTGTTTTTTTAGTCATGGTTCAATAGATTTGCCAGCCATGATTCCATTTTTTACTGTGATTTCTATATCTTGGCCATGAAAAGCCATATATAAGGTGCAAATTTATTTACAAAATCCATGCACGTGATATCCCAAATCTCTAATTTTACCCTAAAACAGTCAAACGGCAACAATAACATTTGTCTTTACTGTCAGCTTGTACTTAATGCGGTTTGACTGCTTTGATGTGCTCACAACTATGCACAATCTTCAACAAAACATTTAGGTTGACTTGTTTACATTACAATGATTACATTCTGCAGGAATTTTTGGTGAGAACATAAAACAATGCGGATTGCAGAAGTTGAAAATTTTATGAAATTACATGTTTGCCAAGTGTGATCCGTGATTTTTTTCAACCAAACATAATTTTATGACATTTGAGTTATAAGATTTCATCCCCACTGAAATGATATGATATTAGAGCCACGATATCACAGAAAAAAATATGACTTTTCCAGCCCCATTCTTGGCGCCTCCACTCCAATTGTAGTGCCCTAATGACAAAGCTGACAGCCCTGTATCGTTCACTTGTCAATTGTCATCACTCAGCGAGTCAGCAGTCTAACAACCCTAACTGAGCACATGTACTGACCCTCCTTCTTCTTTATGTACCTCCATTACTCTTATTTTACCTCAAAACTGCTCAACCGGTTCTGCTCTACCCTGTATATTGAGAGGTTGAGATTGTATTGACCTTTTTTGGCACTTAGAAAGATTTTTTTAAAATAGAAACAAAACAATTGCAATTATAAGACTATATATAAAATAATTGAATGCAGTGAATGGATATAAAATAGTTGAATTATGCATATGTTTATTTCAAACAGTGTTAGATTTTCTCTTAACTTAAGTCTCGTTTCAAGTCATATGAGGTTTGTTTGGTTATCGTTCAGTTTATCTTTAGTATTGGTTTATTGGTCTGAATTAAATGGGAACACTGCAGTCAGCCACTTGGTCACTACTAGTCAGTGTGTATAGAGGGTTGAGTCTGGTAGATTATAGGACATAAAACTAGTAGATCTATTGATAGTGCTGTGCACTGTGCTATCAGCTACCTATCTGTTATGTGGCTCTTCAATGTTTTGAAGATCTGCATTCCTGAAATGTTTTTGTATATTGAAGTTAGTTAAATGGTCAATATTTAGCTCATTACCTTGCTCCATACAAACTTTACAAAGCTAATGAATAGACTTATCATTAATTGTTTACCCAAAAATCCCAAAGTGGTAAACACCACCTTGGCCTGTTGGCCATTATTGAAGGCAATAAGTGCCTTTTTTAGCCATCCATTATGATCCATATACTGATATTGTTAGTAGGCTAATTGCAACATAAAAAAAACACTTAAAAAAGACAAGAAAGCTGAAAAATAAAAAAATAAAATAAATAAAAAAATTGTGAAAAAATAAAAATAATCATTGATTTTTAATTTTTTTGATTTAAAAAAAAAATAAAAAAATCACCAACCCTGATAGTGGTGCATAATTCAGGGTTGCCAGATGGCCTGAAAAAGGTGAAGTCCACAAACAAAAAAGGCCTATAACTCAGTATATACTAGTATATTTGTAGATTCTGGTGTGAAAATTCCATTTTTAAGGGGAGTGTCTACCCTAAAATTTTGGATTTTGGCTTTTCTGGTTTTTAGTCAAATCTAAAAGCTGACATTCTGACCTATCCAACGGTACCAAAACCATCTCTGTACGTTGATTTATGTGTTCACGGTTCAAGACAGATCATGAAAAGGTGGGGGGTGGGCGAGTTCTTAAACAGATAGAATATGAGGGAATTAGCTGCCGACCACTTTAAATAGAGTGTCTGCTTCAGCTGCAGCTCAGTTACCTGCAGGGTTGGCAATGATTAAATCAAAATGATTAAATCATGTGATTAAATCACTTGATTTTTTTATAAAAAAATCATGATTTTTTTTATTTCTTCGATTTTTTTGATTTTTTCATATAATTAAATATATTGAGTGGCAGTCTTTAATTTATATTGAGGTATTGTTATTCATGGTTTAGTATAAATGTACTTTAAATGATAAATTGGTATATAAACTTGTTGCCTTTAGTGTGTATTAGGTTCCAATAAATTGAATGTTTTTGGTACAGAGGCACCAAGTGTGCAATACATTGTACGTAGCTAGCAGCTTAGCTAATTCTTATAAGGCTATAAGTAGTCTAACTATTTGACTATTTGTTATATATTGATTACAATATACAATTTAAATGTGTTAGCTAGCTTATACAGTGTGGGGCAGAACTGATTGAACAGTTTTGATGCAAAATAAAAGAGTAATGGAGGTACATAAAGAAGAAAGTTTATTTTCCTCATGATTAGCATAACATACCATTTAAAATACTTATGTTTTGAAAACAATATCAGGAAGATGGGGTTTGTTAGCTGCATCATACTTTTGGAGTTGTTCTCTAAAGTTTTCTACAGCACGTTCACACATATGGCGAGGTATGGCCATAACCTCTGCTGCAATAATCCGTTCCCTTAGCTGTGGTAGGGTGTGAGGGCGACTTCTCAACCCCTTTCTTTTAGATGTCCCCAAAGAAAGAAATCGCAAATGCTCAAATCAGGTGACCTTGCAGGCCACTGTAAATCACCCCTCAGAGTCTGGTGAATAGACATAGTACCAATAATTGTTTACCCAAAAATCCCTAAGTGGTAAACACCACCTTGGCCTGTTGGCCATTATTGAAGGCAATAAGTGCCCTTTTTAGCCATCCATTATGATCCATATACTGTTATTGTTAGTAGGCTAATTGCAACATAAAAAATAACACTTCAAAAAGACAAAAAAGTTGAAAAAATCAAAAAAATCATTGATTTTTTATTTTTTGATTTTTTTTTAAAAAATCAAAAAAATTGCCAACCCTGGTTACCTGCCTGGCGTCATATGAGGTGTGCATGCAGTTGTTCCACCATCCTTGACTGGAATCAAGTTGCAGTAACGTTTAGTTTGGTATCCTTGCTACATGGAGTGCCTATTGCGATGCGTGCAGGACTTTGTCATGCTCTCCCGAATATTCACCCTTATTGTCACAGCAAAGCTATCTCCTCCTAGAGTTTTGAAGCTACAGCAATGAAACATATATCATTCAATTCGGAAATAAAATCTCTAGAAACCCTCTGGTCATTTTTTTTATTTTGTTATAGTTTGGATTATATTTTGAAAAGGGAGGGGTGGAGGGGGGAAGATTTGAAATTTTTGGGAAAATTTTGGAAAATCCCCTCCTCCTCCTGAACAAATGCAAAATTCGAAAAAAGGATCGGACGGATTTTAGATATGATTGTTACAAATCAAATGATATGTGTCTCAATGTTGTAGCACAATATTTGTAGGAGGAGATAGATTTTTTAAGTACCCCCTTTTTTGCCGTTTTCTATGAATTTCACATTTTTGTTATTTTTTTTGAAAAATTGACAAGAACAAAAAGTTCTTAGATTTCTGTTTTACGTACCAGCAAACGGAGTAAAAAGGGACAGTCCTCCAACATTTTGTAGAAATGTTGTAGCAGCTAAACTAATCAGAATATTGCAAAATTAAAATTAGTGGCATAAAGTTAAACATTTTTACTAGGTATCTATGCAGCATAAAGCAAGTTGAGAAATCATACATTTATTACCTCTAAAAAACCCCTGAAAAAAGTGGGGAAAGTGAGATTTCAGAAAGGTACTTCTGTCAAGGTCTGTAGCAGAAAAAATATTTGTCATATTTAAAAATCTTACATAAAAGTTGCACACTGGTGTAGGCTTAAAAAAGTGATTGACAGAATTTGCATATCTCATTCCAAGAAAAAATGGTGGCCATTTCTGCAAAATGGGGTACTAAGTGGCCCCCTTCTGGGGTAATAAGGGACACCCCTAAAACTGCATTTACAGTAGAGCCTTGGTTAGCAAAGGCTCCAGTTAATGAAAAAAACAATTAACAACAAAGAAATTTGATTACATTAACCTTGCTCAGTGAAAAAAATTTCACTTAACAAAAAATTACTGCATCAGTCATCACAAAATTGTGCATAGAATGTCAGAGATAGAATTGAGCACAGAGCAACAAAAAATGAAAAATAATAACCTAAACTATGATTTATTTCTCCAAAAAATATGATGGTTGTCACTATAATATTCCTTCCTGTTTCAGGTAGGAATGTTTTTTACAATCTTTTTTGTTATAGTAAAATCACTCGACTTGATTAAAATTGTGCATAAACAAGCCGTCCTGTAAGCTTACATATACAGAAAAAATTCTATAAGGATGCTGATATGAAGCTTGCAGTGGACAAGGTAGTTGAAATGCTCTATGGCCTGTTCATGGATATGATAATAGTATCACATTAATAATACGGTAAATAATTAATATGGTTATATCATATCAATTAAGGAAAAACAATTAAAAATCACAGAAAATGTCCTTTATTCTATATTTACATCATTTACCATGAAAGAGGAGGACTTCAGAGCACTGTTAGTAATACATGAGTACACTCTGCATGCTTCAAACGTTTTAAAATTGAGTTTTATCTCAAGTGTCCCTAATTACCCCATTTCCAGATTAATTCAGGAGCCTTTTATATTGCATCTAGCACCTTACAAATAGCATTTGGAATTTTTTGGAGATGCCATACGATAGCCCTCGCAAAGACCTTTAAAATGAGCCCAAACTCGTTTATGAAATGTTTCATGGTAAGAAGTTATTAACCAAAAACACTCAAAACTGTACCTTTTTACCCCGGTTGATGGTATGTGTACCAAGTTTCAAAACGATCCGTTCATAAATGAAAAAGTTTTCAAAAGAGGGAGACGGTCCCCTTAACCTTAATTAGGAAGTACATCATGAATTTATGCCTGACAATGCAATTGAAAAAACTAAATTGCAGAACTTGTCTAGAAAGAAAGACCATCTGTCAACCCTGTTTCAAAATGGTATAAAAACTGAAAAAATGGTACAAGATGAAGCAATTGGAGTCAATGTGTTAAGTAAACTGTAAAAAATTGAATTGCTGCATTTGGATTCTGTCTCGGTCAAAAATAAAAAAATTTGGCTTTTCCATTTTATCAACTCATTTTGCAGCTGCTGAAAAGGTGCGTCTAACAAAGTACACCACATTTACGTGCATGCAATAGTTTTTGCATAAGATTATTTTAGAAATATATAAAATGAACATTTTTTTAACAATATGCACAAAGATTTCTTTGAATTAAATCTGTAAATATTGATCATTACTCTCGTTAGTTGCAAAGTGTTTGTACTCGTTTGAAAGCTATAAATGAGACGTGCTCAATAAAGTTACTACCACAGGTATACGTGCAATACTTTTTGCATAATCAGTCTTGAACTTTATAAAATGACGATTTGATAACAATATTTACAAATTTTTTATGTAGAAATGGTATTTATAGATCATTATTTGCATTAGTTGCATAGTGTTGAACCTCGTTTGAAAGCTGCAAACAATTCGTGTTCAAAGAAGCAAATATCATGGATGTACATGCAATAATTTTTGCGTAATGCAGTTTTGAACTTGTATAAAATGAATATTTTATATATATATATATATATCGGTATAATTCGGCAGAAGCTTTTCTTTTATGCAAGTTTGATTGAAGACCAGAGCATGCTTCTTATTAATAATCTTCTTATTCGTCTTTTCAATGACTCGTGCAATGCAAATAATTGGCAATGGGGAAGCTTGGGCTACAATATCAACAATTTTTTTTGGCATACCATATTCTTCTTTTTTCAATATATTTCACTTTATTTGGCTCCCCTGAACAATTTAAAATCCAAAAAACGCCATCTTAAAAATTTTATAACTCATGCAGTATTCAAGCAACAGCAATGAAAGACATACCGTTTGATTTTTAATTAGAATATCTAGCAACTCTAGAAGCCCTTGTTTCGGATTTGTGCCTGCCTTAACTTCTATCTGAGAGGAGTGGGGGCAGAGGGCAGTAAAAATTCTGAAAAAATGGAAAAATGCCCATTAAGGGGAGCGTCTACCCTAAATTTTATCTTGGTAATTTACAGAGGGATCAATTTGAAATTTGGTACACATGTGTAAACCCTAAAAAAAACTCAGATTTTATTCATGTCAATTTTTCAAAAAATTGAAAGAAAACGTGAAATTCTTAGAAAACGGCCAAAAAGGGGGTACTTTAGAAAACCTATCTCCTCCTAGGATTTTCAAGCTACAACATCGAGACACATATCATTCAATGCGTAAAGAAAATATCTACAAACTGGTCATAGGGGGCTTTTTTTGAATTTATCATTTTTGTGGGTGTGGGAGCATTTTGTCCGAAATTTTTGATTTTACCTCCACTTTCCCCCCCTTTTTGCAAAATGAAATCCGAACTATAACAAACTTTGAAAAGAGCCTAAGAACAGTTTGTAGATCTTTTCTTTGCAAATCAAATGGTATATGTCTCATTGTTGTAGCTTAAAAACTCTAGGAGGAGATAAGTTTGCCGTGAAAGAGGTTTTCATGTTTTCAAACTTTTCAGTAAAGGCGAAAAACTGCAGCGCGCTATGTAAAGGCATGCAACATAGCTTAGATACCGGAAGTAAGCGTTCTCTCACTTCAAAGCCAGTCAGCGATGCATAGGACGACTACATAAACACCTTTCCGCATGATGGCTGAGTGATAACTGAGCTGTAGGTCCAGTGATAGCCATTTTATATGGCTTGGCTGTAATTATCTCCATAGACTTTTGTAAAGGGACCCCACCATCCTCCCCCCTTTCAGGATCTGTCCTGAACGCATAAATCAACGTACAGAGATGGTTCTAGTACCATTCGATGCGGCAGAAAGTAAGCTTTAAGATGAGCTTAAAAACCAGAAAAGCCGAAAATTTCTATTTTTAGAGTAGATGCTCCCCTTAAAGGAAAAAGACGAATAAAATAAAAAATTGAGGCTCCAGAGCCGCTAGATAATTTAGTTACAAATCGAATGATGTGTGTCTCAATATTGTAGCATGTGATTTGCAAAAGTTTTAAACTTTTTTAGAGTACCCCCTATTTTGCCTTTTTCTATTAATTATTCGTTTTCTTTCATTTTTTGAAAAATTCATACAAGTTAATTGTTTTCTATTTTGCAAGCTTTGCATGTGTGTGAAATTTCAGGTTGATAAATGATTGGTTGATAAATGTAGAAGTTTTTCCGGGACTGAGTCGGTCCCCTTAAAAGTCATTCAGACCTCTTGAATTATCTCATATGCTTCTATATGACATGTGCCTAATAACATTAAGTGATAATAAAGTGTAAGAGAGTGAATTTGAAATGATTATCATTAGTCTTGGAATTTGTCCAGGACATACTGGCACATAATAATAATAATAATAATAATAATAATAATAGTGGTTTCAGCATTTATTAGGCTGTAGGCCAGTCACCAATTCTTAACATGGCAGATTATTCCCAGCTTGTTGTAGTTTTGAACTTGCAACTCTGCTCCAATTCTGTGTTGCTTAACCGCCCGGCCTCCTTGCCGATTTTGACCAGAAACTGGCGCACAGAGCTGGGATCGAACCCGCGCCTCTGCTCCAATCCTGCTACTCTGAACTGTAACCACTGGGCACTGTTACCATATTTATGTCTTATTTCAAATATTTAAAGACTTTAATTCAAACAAATTTTACCAAACAAGTTAAAAAATTGCATCATACTCTATATTTTACTAGGACTAGAAACAAAATGATTAATAAAATATCACTACTTTTCTTAAATTTGTGTATTCTGTAATAATGAAAAAAACAAGTTTTTCACCATCTGATTGGAAAGTTAGACAAATGAGCAATTGTAGTCAATGTGTTGATTATGGTAGGTATTGTTGTTGTTCAACATTGCATTTTCAAATGAAGCTACAACTTTGCTGTTGATGGGAAATTTTGCTAACATGCCGCTCATGGAAAGGAATCAATAAACCTATAACTTTTCAACCATCTTTTGTTTATCATCCATCATCAAACCCAGAATTGCCATACATGTTTAAAGAACTATAAGTCACTTTCTCTAAAATTTATTGCTGCCAAAACTTTTAGTTTAATTTATTTAGTCAGTTAAACAATTTATTGCTACTCTTTTTGATTTCATTTATTATTGCTTTCAGATACTCTTCTTGCTTGGTTATTGAAGGATATCTTATTACTTGAAGTGTACCTCAGCAAACCTCAAACTTATATACCCCTCATTAATCTCATGGCGTACAGTACAAAATAGTGCAGAGTTGTTCTGCACCAGCTCTCAGATGCTGCAGTCAGGAGTGGCTGGTGCCCTGAGCAGAGCCTCGTTCAAGCAGCAACTGACGTGTGCAAACTCGAGCCTGAAGGTATGTATGCTTCACAACTAGTGCTTGCGAGTCTATTTTATTTGTCAATTGGGATATTGTTATACTTATCAGCATTTCTGATTAAGTTACATTGTGTACAATTGTTAAACTAAATCCCTTGAAGATATTTTTACTCCATTATAATGCTTACGTATAGTCTTCCCATGCAAGTATTATCATTCTAATAATAATTCCTGTATGTATTCCATCCAGCAATGGAGGGCAGCAGCTCATCCCTACCCTCCATCATGACAGTTTACATCAAAGAGGAGCCTGAAGATGAGGGAGAGGACATAACTGTGAAGGATGAACCACTTTGCAGTGAAGAATATGAGGTGAAATTTTTAACATGATTGAGTTCAAATAAATTGTTAAGAAATTAAAATGCTGATGCTAACTGATCATGTGGCTGCTGTGGCCTTGCTGTGAACAACTTGCTTCTTAACTGTCATTTATAACATTTGTAACATTTTCATCACTTATTATCCTCAATTTTTATGTTTTTGTATCCAAAATTCATTTCAAGATATAATATTTACCTGTGGAATCCAAGGTTGTCCAAAATATTCTATTGAACATTTGAAATGAACATGAACTTCTATGGCAATACGCCCCTCCCATGGCGATATGCAATCCGCCTTGATTTCTTGTTTTTTTTTAGATATTTGTTCTTCTGAGATGTGAAATTTGAGTTTTTCTTTTTGATCTAAAATGGACATGAATGCACATTGATATGAAAATGCCTATTGCATAACTTGCTGCATTTTTTGTGGATTTACCTACACTGATAAAAGTTCAATACTCTTCTAATTTAGGTCTGTCTCCTCATTATTTATACATTATTACACAACCTTTGAATGGGATAAAATATTTAAATGATAAGTTAATTTTTAATCATTGCATGATATGAAAGAATCACATGAATCTGCTTTCCATCTTCAGGATGCCATTCCATGCGGTGCCCCGGCCACCATTGGTCAGGATGTGATGCCAGTTTTTCCTGAAAACAAGGAAGAAAAGATGTCTGCCACTGAGAAACATATTTCTCCAGTACCCAATGGAGCAGCTTTAGTCCAAGAAGTTCTTTCTGGTCAGCCTGTGGCTGAGTTCAAGTCATCCAACTTGGCCAACAATGACCATGCAAGATTAGCAAAGAAATTGCCCAAGGTTCCTTCATGCACTGATTCATTACATCCAAATGTTCCTTTTGAAGCCCACCAAATCTACAAACAAAGTTTTCGACCTGTATTAAACTGCAAGTTATGCGACTATGTTACTAATACAAAAGACAATCTCAATAGTCACCTGGTTTATAAACATGGTTTGGGGAAAGGATTCGAATGCAAGTTGTGTGACTATGTTGCTGGCAGAAAATGCTATCTCAGAATGCATATGCTCTCTATACATGGCATAGGGAACGGTGTGGAATGTGACCTATGTGACTATGTTGCAGCTAAAAAGGAAACTCTCCAACATCACCTGTTTTCCAAACATGGTTTAGGGGAAGGATTAAAATGTGAATTATGTGACTATGCCACTCGTAGTAAATATCTTTTTAATAAGCACCTTTTTTCTAAACATGGTTTGGGGGAGGGGTTAAAATGCCAGTTATGTGATTATTCTACTGCTCGAAAACATTCTTTGAATATTCACATGGTTTCTAAACATGGTTTAGGTAAAGGATTCAAATGCAGGTTGTGTGATTATAGCAACTGTAGAAAATATGTTCTTGATGTGCACATGTTTTCTAAACATGGCTTAGGGAATGGATTCCCATGTGAGTTCTGTGATTATGTTGCAAGTAATAAACGGTATCTCAATAAGCACTTGAAATCTAAACATGTATTGGCTTAGGAAAAGTTGTGCTACTATGTCTGCTTACAATCTAATCTAAACCAAGTTGAGGGGTTTTGGTTAAATTCAGTTAATTAGTGTATTTGCTGAAAAATATACCTATTGAATGCATTCAGATTCAGGACAATCATTTAGTGAAAGGATTCCATATTGAGTTTAGTTACAATGCCACAATCAAATATGAATAAGTCTCCCAATCCATACACCTTCCACATCAAGAAATCAAGGAGTCTTGATGCTAAGTAGTCAGGTCTGTCTCCTCATTATTTTTTCTTATTACATAAGATTCAAATGGGATAATATGGGATAGTATTGTGCATCAATTTTACATTTAATACAGTTGGTAATATAATGTTTATGTTTTCGTGTATAAATGAGCGTTGGCAGAAGGGCCTTTCAAGTGATAAACTTGTTGGTAGCAACGATGTGATCTGCCGCTATAATTACTGTAATTGTGGGTTGAAGATGAAATTCACCTGCTTGTATGTTGGTCAGGTTTGTGGTATTGCTCTTTAAATGTAAATTTTGGGCACACCGGTAATGTTTGAGTTAGGTACTCCTCAATGGGGGCTATGAGAGATTTTTTGTTGATTTGAGCTTTTGTTGTCTCCAATAATAACAGAAATGGCATGAGTCACAGTTTGAAAGAGTTGTGGAATGCACGAATATCTCTTGAAGGTCTATTTAATGCATTTATTATTTTCCTGAAAAAGATTTTCAATACCTTTTATCCCTTTTACATTAATAGCAAGTGCTTGAAGGCAGCACTTAATTTACCATTTAGTATACATGCTGTGGACTGGTGAACTCGAACATACTTGAGCAGGAAACTCGAATGACAATTTGATTGCTCATTAGCTCTGTGCTGTTCTTCGTCGAGCAATGCGGTCTTTTTATATGAACTTTTACATTTTACAACAACCGCCATAAAGTCACATTGGTTGCCTTCTGAACATCTTAGTTTCTATGAACCTGTCTCTTATACACATCTAGATGTGTATAAGAGACAGGGTGGTGAACGGTCGATGGTGACCAGAAAAGGGAGGTGAGCGAAGGCTGGAAGGGTGGCCAGAGAAGCCGCTGCCTCCACGAGACTGTGCCACTGTGAGAAGATGCGAAGGGTTGTGGAGAAAAAAGAGAGGTGAGACGCTGCGGAGACGGGAGGGGATCCCCACAGTCAGGGCAGGCGGCGCTAGGTGCGCGTCTGACCCTGAAGATGTAGGATGCCAGGGGACTGCAGTAGCCCGAGGGGTGCTGGGCCTGCGATGAGGGCGGTAGAGCCGTTCCTCCTCGAAGGCGACAGGAGGGGTGAGGCGGCCAAGGCCCTGTAGATAACAGTGGTCTCGCATCTCTTGAGGGAGAGTTCTCTTTGCCTCCTCATAAGATCCGTCAGGTTAATGTCATTCCATAGGAAGGTGGCGACACGGTAGCCGAATTTGGAATTGGACCGAAGGGTAGCCTTCATTAGTCGGTCTACTGGGGAAGTAGAGACGATGAGGAAGGAGGGATGGAAGGGCCGGAGGGCACTGGCAAAGAATTGCACACATATGCGGTGTCCAGATGGGTAGGTATGGAGAGAAAGCCCGTCACGGTGTGGAGGTCTTCAATTGGCATCATCTTTCGGCTCCCGATGGTCATTCTCGAGGCCGAGTTCTGGATTGTGTGCAGGCTCGCCACTGCAGAGCAGTAGGCAACAAGGTACGAAATAGGATTGGGTGTGTAATGGTTCTTATAACTCAATTTACCAGCCAATACTACTACACCAGGAGCTAGTTAAGTAATCCAAATGACGACCCTAGTAACGATCCATTTCGACAACGTGTTTCGAGGTATTCCTTCATGCAGACGACTTCCAACCCTTTACCTTTAAGCACCTCGTATAGACATGACCTTACTTCTAGCATTACTCTGTTTACCTAGATTCAGACGTTCACCATATTTGATGCCTTGCAGAAACTTAGGAAATGCAGGACAGCTTGACCGACTGAACATATCGTTTCGTCTCCCCTGCCAATATTACTAGTAAGCAATAGAGGGAAAACGAATATTGTGTATATTAACGATGGCGCACCTTTTGTCGCAGATGCGGGATGAAATCTAAAAGCACCTCAACAGAAATGCATTATTTAGTTCTAATTCACTGTGATTCTGTAAAAAAAATCCCAAAAAGTTTGTAAAACGTATAGTTGTTACTAAAGGGTTTAAGAAAGATACCGAGATCTTGTCAGCCTCTACTCGTGGACCTGATACAAATACGCACGAACCTCAATATATTCGATACCATATTGATGCGCTTACGAAATGCACGGCCATCAATATAGACTGTTTATGTTTACCCACTATTAACCCTAATTTGTCCTGCCAGTTTAGTCTCACAGTAGACAAAATCTTATAAGTCTCCAATACTGCTGCCAAATCAAAACTTTTACTTGTGTAATAATCTTTCATTGTATGGTTTAATTTACCATTGATGAACCACCACATCTGTTTCATAATGTGTAGTAATATCATTTGCAGTGAATTGTCAATGAATTTCACCATATCATAACTTAGCTTTCATTGCATTCAACAGGTTGAGAGACATAGGCATTGATTGTGTGACATCAGAATAAATTAGGATAAAACCCAAACAATTTGGTGCACAAGCCCCGTTTTATACTATTTTTGAAATGGCAATCGATATGTACTGCACAGGTAGGAATTAATATACTCCTCATGTTTTCAACATTCCGGAAAAGCTAAATTCTCCATGGTATGTCATGGATCATTTGATCGCCACGCTTTGAATCATTTGATCGCTCCGCATCGTTTTCACGGGAGAGCCGAGAGAGTCGCTTGCGTTCAGGGATTAAACGTCTAGTGTGTATCGTCCTTTGTTATGCAGAGTTAACTCGCAAATAATCATTTGGAAATCTCTTATAATTTGAATTATTACCACGTTTTTCTTCATTTCGTCTCTGTCTGTGAGTCTCAGTCTGTCATCAAAAATTTAAAACTTAATTTATACCTACAATGAATTTCTCATTTTATTTTCAATTGTTAACAAAATTAATTTTTCAATGTAGCATTTCTGAAGATCCTAGAAACTTGAAATTTGACATGCATGCTTATGATGCCTAACAATTCAAGATTTCATCATTGGAAGTAATAATTGAAAAAATGTCACATTATTTTCAAATAAAAAAATTTAAAAACCCTAAAAATTCATGGTTGGGATTGAGTTTTTTTGTCAAACATCCAGACTTGCCAACCCTGAAAAATGATTTGAATTGCTAAAATTGCTAAAAAAAAATTTAGAAAATGAATAACTATAAAAACCATTTTTTTAATAGTACCACGTTTTTCTGGTGGTTACAAAACTAAAAACAATGAAATAAAACAAATAGAAAAACTTTTAAAAACCATGTTTTTCTTAATGGACAAAAAAGAAAAACATTGCCTCCTACATTAGTACATATAACATAATATTACAGAACCTTCTACATGACTTTAATGTTAGGGTAAACGCGGTATATTCCGTCATATTAAGGACGCATCGAGAAATGAAAAACTATAAAAAAATAACTGTATGCGTTACTCAAGTTCTGTTTGCTTTATGTGACTCTCAAAACACCACACTACGTGTCACGGTGTCAGCAACAACGAAACGTCACAAAATGTTGCCATATTTATTTAAAAGCCTTTAGATTGCGAACCTACCAAATTCCTATATTCCGTCACTGTGTGCGGCTATATTCGGCACGTGGTGAGGCGTATTCTGTCCGCGCTTCAAGTTCTACTGATACGTAATGCCGTCATCCACGTGTTTGAATTCCGTTCGCTGTGTGAGCTCAGCTGTATTGGAATCACTGTGACAAAGCAGAGAGTTTTTTAGACTTTCCCTCAAGTTCATTTTTGAGTCCTGTTAGTAGACCAGTAAAGTATCATGGATACCAGCATTATCATACTTAAGAAATAGGTTAAAATCTTGAGCAAATGAGGAAATTAAAAATGAACTTATTCTAAAAAAGCTCTGGTTTGTCACTATGATTGGAATACAACACGGCTTTGAATTAGAACACTAATGAATATTGAACACTACTTAATTACGCTTTTAATTAACAACTATTAAGCAAATTTTAATTTTTGTTCACAGCTTGGAACGATCTGTGTGTGTCCAATTCAAGTTGTGACAGAATTAGTTTTCATGTGTCTAAATCCATTTCTCAACTTAATCATCTATTAATTTATTTACCACTTGAAATCAGCAAATACAAGTATACTTAAAGGATTCCTAATATATTCACAGACGTATTTAAAAGTCTCACACCATAATATTCTTCCTATACAAACAGTTATTCATTATTTGGTAGAGCAAGGTCAACTGTCAAATTTGACACATTTTTCGATGATCTCACTGGGTAGCGTGCATTGTCTCTCTTTGGATCTCACTATTTTCCCGCTAGATGGCCAAGACCTAGTGTTTTGGCAGTAGTTTGACACGCAAATGTATGACGTCACCATTTCAACCATCAACGAACGCATGGAACTAAAACAAAGCTTAATATAAAGGAAAAACTAGAGAGGTGACGGAATTACCCACGATTTTGGAATATACCGCGTTTACCCCATGTAAGAGTTAATGTTTTTCTTTTTTGTCCATTAAGAAATGGGGTTTTTAAAAGTTTTTTATTTGTTTTATACTGCTATGTATACGGTGTATACCTGGCTAAGCAGGATTGGAATTTTCCTACTTGTTTCTGAAATCTTGCGGCTGTAACATGACAAATTTTGAATACCAATTGTATTAAAAATTGTTTAATAATCATCTCATGTGCACAAAGGTATGGACCGTATGGTATGTGCACAAATGTAAACAATGCTGGCAAAATGGCGGACAGCCACTTTCCGCATTGGCGTGGGTAAGGTATTTAATTTTGAAAGTCTTGCCCTAATGTTAGCTTAATTCGAATGACTTGTGTTTGGAAATGAACTAAAAAACTTGAACTAAGACAACACCATCTTTTTTTTAGAAATGTCTATCAAGTACCTGGGAATAGCTTGGGATGTGCAAGGGGTAACATTTGTGCTCTAAACAAACATTGATATTGTATTTTGAAATTAATGAATGATAATTTGAAATCAAGATCACAGTTTGTAGAGCATGCTCTCAAAATTTCACAGCTTTGCAGCTGTTCCAACAGTTATTCTACCATTTCAGAAATGCATTGTAGTCATGCAGTTTATGTTCAGTTCAGTTACGTGACCAAGTGAGGAATGCTGGTCCTGGACTGCTGCCAAGACTGAGACATGAGATGAGATCAGACATGAGACAAGACATGAGAGGGGACATGAGACGAGACATGAGAGGAGACATGAGACAAGGCATGAGACAAGACATGAGACTGTGACATAGGATGAGACATGAGACCAGGCATGAGTTGAGACATGAGATGAGGCAAGACATGAGACGAGATGTGAGACAAGACAAGACACAAGATGAGACGAGGCATGAGACAAGACATGGAACGAGACACGAGATGAGATGTGACATCATGATCAGTATTTAATAATAATATTATTAATATCAAATATTCACTAATATTTATTATAATTAGTTAAGAAATAATATTAATAAAATTAATAATATTGTTATTACTAGTAAATTTTATTTGTATATTCTATTCAATTTCATATTTTTAAAGCTTAATTATGGTGCAAAAACCATGAAACTGAAATTTATTCCATCCAATTCTGCCTGTAAGTTTAGTTATAGCATTCATATCTATCTGTTGCACCCATTTCTCCCACCCACCTGCAGTCAAAGTCTCAACCAAAATGTTTTATTCTAATTAGAATATATAGCCTACAACAAGAGCTTTCTAATGGTGCATGAATCTTTGAAATTGGCTCAGAGGAAGCCTCTAAATGGTAGTTCTTCCAAAAAAGTGACAGAAGTTGGTCCATTTTTGGGGTGAAATTGAAAAAGAAAAACATTCATAGCTTATCCACTTTTTGACCTACTATTCTCATTTTCTAATTTTTTTTTCTTTTCAGTGGTGTAATTTTCATTATGATCAAAGGGAACTTTTTTTTTGTGCACATACCTACATGATTCGGAATAGCTGGCTTTACCAATACCATGAGTATATATATAGTCAGATGGGGTAAGACAGGACCGAAATCACTAACAAGCCTGTAGCATTTATACCATGAATAACTAAAAAACTCTAAACCTATCACAAGGTGTATTTATGCAGTGGGCTTCTAAGTTACAACTCAGACGTTTTGCATCTAACATAGTTTTCTGTACAGATTAAAAAAAGTGAGCTGGTCCCATCTTACCCCACTGGGGTAAGATGGGACCAGGCATGGGGTAAGACAGGACCAACTGGTAATTCTTATGTTACAAGGTTTTTAATAAAAGTGCAAACATGATATTCAATATTATCCATCTAGAAACACATTATTTGATTAAACAACCACTTGTTACTGTTTTGTGCTGCAGGAAATCAACTCTAATATCAGTCACATTGGAGTTTTTGTCATGAGAAAACTTTGTTAAGCATAGTAATAGTAGGTTGGCTTTGATTCATTGTAGACTCATGTAGAGCACTGCTAAATGCTACATGTATATTCCATTAGCGTCATTGCCTGAAAATTCATCAAATTGGTAATAAAACCAATGGATAATAACTTGAGAGTCGGACGTCATGTGTTTTCTTGCTAACTGCATTTGTGGTGCACTTCTTCAAACATAGCATATGCCCTCTCACAAAGTTATGATAATAATTATTTATTGTGTTTTACACAATGATTTTTCCCCCCAATCACTCTTGCCCATAGTTCTGCAGCTCACTAATGGGAAGAGACATCCCTATTTTCTCCATCCCCTTGAATTCTTGATACAATTTTCAATAGTAAGCTAAATTTCTCTAATTAAAAAGCTGACGAGTTAGAATGGTTATTTTGAGCAAAAGATGAAAATTTTGACCAAAATACTCCATGTTTACTCATGCACAATAATATATATATTCATTTAAAAGCTACTTTTGATAAACTATGGGGTAAGAGAGGACCATTTGTGGGGTAAGACTAAAGACAGGACCACTTGTAAGGTAAAACAGGATCATGTAGTGGTCCCATCTTACCCCATGTCCGGTCCTTTTTTACCCCATTTTAGAATAGATGTCAGGCAGTGATGGTAGCAGGTAGGAATGCCTAGTATGTCTGTCTGTCCTGCCACTGTCTAGTATGTCTGTCCTGCCACTCCAGTTGAGTTCTGGCAGTGATCGAGGACGCACGTAGTGTTTGCGGGTCCCAACTTTCTCACTTCTTACTATGCCGGTTTGACTTATCTCGCGAATTTTGTACCGAAACGATTTCAGTGAAAGGTTCAATGTTAGTGCAGTTCAATCAAAATTGTGCGAANTAACCAAAAATTCATTATTTGCAGAACAGGGTTGAAACAAACACTGAAATGACTGGCAATGATTGCTCTAACATATTCTTTCATCAAATTAAATTCAGTGCAGTTAGAATGCACGCCATGGGCCGGTCCTTTCTTACCCCATGAAGGCTGTGATCCTGTCTTACCCCATTTGACTATATATGATGATGCAAAGGATCTATTGGTGGGATAGTGGCAAACTGGCAAATCAGAGTGTTTTTAGACTCTCATTCAAGTTTAATTTTAATTCCTATAAGCAGACAAGCAAAGTATCATGGATACCTGCATCAAATACATATGACATTGGTTTCTGAGTAAATGAGAAAATAAAAAGTGAACTGATTCTAAAAAATCCACATTTAGGAATATTCCTCATTTAGCACTATCAGGCATGGAATATATCTACTTGTCAAGCTGCGACTGAGTTTTTTGAGCCATGGTTCAATGGATTTGCCAGCCGTGATTCCATTTTTTTACTGTGATTTCCATATCTTGGCCATGAAAAACCATATATGAGGTGCGAATTTATTTACAAAGTCCATGCACATGTTATCCCAAATCTCTAATTTTACCCTAAAATAGTCAAACGGCAACAATAACATTTGTCTTTACTGTCAGCTGAACACGTGTTAATGCAGTCTGACTGCTTTAATGTGACCGCAACTATGCACCATCTTCAATGAAACATTTAGGTTGACTTGTTTACATTACAATGATTACATTCTGCAGGGTATTTTGGTGAGAACTGTAAAACAATGCAGATTGCAGAAGTTGACAATTTTGTGAAATGACATGTTTGCTAAGTGTGATCCGTGATTTTTTCAACCAAACAAAATTTTATGACATTGGAGTCACAAGATTTCATCCCCACTGAAATTATATGATATTAGAGCCGTGATATCTCAGAAAAAATATGACTTTTCCAGTCCCGTTCTTGGTGCCTCCACTCCAATTGTAGTGTCCTAATGACAAAGCTGACAGCCCTGTATCGTTCCCTTGTCAATTGTCATCACTCAGCAGTCTAACAACCCTAACTGAGCACATGTACTGACCCTCAATTGGCGCTGCTCCTTCTGCACAGGATTAGAATTTTCCTACTTGCTTCTGAAATCTGGTAGCTCCAATGTGACAAATTTTTTAATACATTTGGAATCTTGCAGCATGATCATGGAATATCATTAACAATTGGATAGGAAGTAATTCATCTGGCGGAAATCTGAAAGATCTGGAAATAGCGGGAAAGCTTGAGTCATTGCCCTAAATATAGATGTTTTCCATGCTTGCTTCTGCGCTCACCATGCAGTGGTATTATGAATTGCTTCTTACTGTTACTGGTCCTGCAAATCCATAGATATATTTGGACCCTCAACCATGAAAGATAAGCGGTATTACAATGGGTAAAAGGCTAAAAGCCCATGCTGGGATACATGGGAATGAGTTGGTGGATCAAGCAGCAAAGTTGGGACATCAACTTGATCATATAGCATATATCATGCTGCTGAGTATTCTGATGCTCTCCGCTGCCTCCGCCACCAGTCTTTGTCTCTCCGCTACCTCCGCGACCAGTCTGGGAAAGAGACTGGATACAAAATGTTAATGAGGTTGGAAAAGGAAGACACTCTTGCTGGTCCATAGAAGCCTGCAGCGGTACCATGGTTGCATGCAAAATCTTGTAAACTCGTATAGCATCCAGTGTGTTGGCCCGCCTTCATTTTGGGCGTGCTGGGGTAAATTCCTACCTACACCGATTTTCAATTATTGACTCTCGACTGTGCAACACTTGCAATGTTGATGAAACCATTGACCACTTTCTACTTGAATGCACCCAATATAACAATGCTCATCAACTTATGAGAAGGACTTTGTGGAATATTGGCATGCAGACTCTGACGGTGCAAACCTTGCTGGGAGGAAGCGACCTCACAAAACAGGAACAGCACCTTGTGATCAAGACCATAATCACCTTTCTCACAAATACTGGCCAAATAGGGACTTTGTGAAGCTAAAGCCCTGGTAAGTTGACTGCACTTGAAATGATAGAAATCAGCAATGACTGAGCAAACTTGAAAATAAGCTTAAAAATTGCCGTGTCCAGGTGTGACAATGCCTGAATACCCCTGATTGGAGTATTTTATGACACTTGAAAAGAGACATTGATCATCATCTTGACAATTTATCATTCATCTGCATGCCATCATTCAAACATCATCATGACAAGTTATCATTCATCATGAGTCATGACAGCAAATTTTTACTTGTGATTGTGGTACTAACACAGTCTGTTCCCACAAAATATTTTCCATTAGGTACCAATTATTCATCTATTTGTTTAATCAATAAAATCAATGGCAAAAAATTTCACTACGCACCAAACTTTTTTATGGTATGTTCATCATAGCAGCCTTATAAAGAATTTTCTACTCAAGGCCCAGCTGATGAAGGTCAGAAGCTAGTATTTACATTTTAGAAAATTACTCTTCCAATCATAGTAATAGTTCTACATAAAGGAATTCATTACTTTAGCATAAGACAAATATGAAGGCAAATTTTGTAGGAATTTAAAAGTTTTTAGCAAATTGTACCTGTAGTTCTTCAGGGAAAAACATCATCATTATCTAGCTCATTTATTGGAATATTATAAAAACAAAGATGAATTGTTTACTGTTTAGAATCATTCTAGTGTATAGGCAGACACCAGATGGCAGGCATAAACTTATTCGTTTCAACTTCAAGCTCTTGCAATCTGGAATAAAAGTACATCAGTAGTCAACAGAAAATAAATTATAGTTTGTAAACTTTATTGTTTTGTGATCTGAAAATTAATTTGAAACAATTGATTACCGATTTGCATTCCATCAGGGTTAAATTTCCAGACATGAATTGCTGCTTACAAGGAATATCCATGTTTTTGTTGTTCAGGTTTAGCTGAGCATAGCTGAGAACTAAATCGTCCTACTTGTGGAACACTAATTTGTTTGGGAGTAAAATGACACCACTAGCAATTTAGTGAAAAACTCATTGTTTTGAGTTGTGCTTACCTCTGTGCAAGAATGAAAGTGCTGGTGTCATACTATATGTAACAAAATTACAAATGCAATACTAGTGTGTAAAGCAGTGCTGGTTGTCATACACAATTATTGGTATGACCTATGACAGATCTAGTAAGACCTAAAGGTACCTCCAAACCTCAATTTCCACCATGTTATAGCTTAATGGCAAGTTATATGTCATTGACAGTTGAATTTTAGGAAACAGTTTATTCACTGCAACTTATTTAATTTTGCATTGCTTACAGATACTCTTCCTACTTGGTTTAAGTTGGTTATTGCTGGATATTTTATTACTTCCAGGGTGTCTCAAGAAACCTCAAACTTATATACCCCCCTCATTAATCTCATGGCGTACAATATAAAAGAGTGCAGAGTTGTTCTGCACCAGCTCTCAGATGCTGCAGTCAGGAGTGGCTGGTGCCCTGAGCAGAGCCTCATTCAAGCAGCAACTGACGTGTGCAAACTCGAGCCTGAAGGTATGCTTCACAACTAGTGCTTGCAAGTCTATTTTATTTGTCAATTGGGAAGATGTTATACTTCATTGACATTCATGATTTTATTGCTCATATCATTGTTGAACCAAATCCCTTGGCAGTTTGGAAAGTAAGTTGGTGATGACAACTTGCAACTGTCAATGTTTTTCCTACACATTCTAAGGATAATTACATTCATATCATTAACTTTTTTGTGGGCAGGCATGAAAATATGAAAAGATTCTAAGTTATTGAGACAGTTATAGAATTTACTCAATCATATTACCATTACATACTATACTCATATGAATTTCTACAAATATTGCCTATTGAAATGGTAACTTGCCGTTGAATAATTTATTTAATAAGGTTTATGCTAGAAAAATGTTATGTAATACCTATATATTAAATCATTCAAATGTATAGAGTAACTATTTAGCCTTAATTTAATTCAATTTGATCAAGTTACTTAATTTATTGAATAGATACCGTATTACTATTTCCATCTTTTGAAAATGTTAAAAAATCATCAATCTCCTTGTCCAAGTCTAAATGCTAATTTAAATGCACATATTTTAAATCTTGGGCATGGTAGGGGTGATGCTATGAATGGAGTGGAATGTTGGGCAGATAATTGGTGATGTCCCATCAGGCAATGTCAGGTTGAATCAATGTTGAATCAGCATACTCTGTATGTTGAAATAACGTCAAATGTTAATCCAGAATAAAAGTTAATCAACATCATTTTTCAATGTCATACATTTTGATGTTTCAATGTTGAAATCTAGTTGAATTTCAACTAATTCAATTGAATTTCAATGTCCCAAAGTGCGTTGTTTCAACATTGATACAGCCTGACATTGCCACAAACTGGAGGCTGTGGTGGGACCTTTTAGGAGGCAATTTCAAGTGAGCATAAATGAGTAACTTGCCTGCTAATGAGTTGAGGAGGCAGTAGAGATGGCTTGAGTCCATTATTATGTTGATATTCTTAGCTGCAAGTATCATCATGCTAATAATAATTGCTGTATATTACATACAGTAATGGAGGGCAGCAGCTCATCCTTACCCTCCATCATGACAGTTTACATCAAAGAGGAGCCTGAAGATGAGGGAGAGGACATAACTGTGAAGGATGAACCCCTTTGCAGTGAAGAATATGAGGTGATATTTTTAACATGATCCATTAGCTTGTACTTTAACTTAGTCCTGCATGGATGTGCTAAATTATTAACTCGATCAGAATTTAAATGTATCATATTTTTAGAGTAAGCAAAAAAGCCTATGAACAATCTCATAAGGAACTTTTTAACCTAGGTAACTTAATTCATGAATTGCTTTTCACTGTAATTAAATTGAGGTATTTGATTCACATTGTGTTATTCTGTATTCTTGAATTGAATATTTTTATATATTATCTTTGGTATAATCCTATTTGAGTTAGACCGAATCCATGCATGGTAACTAATGTTCCTGCTCATGATGTGTTGACCAGCAAACTCCACTTCCCTCATCTTGCAAGCCATGCAAGAAAGAGGTTCAAGTTGAGGCTCACGAGGCCTGCACCAGCGCCTCACAGTACACCGCTGCCGTGCCTCGTAAGCAGGTTGGTAGAGCTGGTTTCTGGGTACAAATGAACTGCCGAGGAATTGAAATGTTGATGATCTGTCTGCATTGGCTGTACTGTGAACATCTCGTCTCTTTTCAGCTCCTATTTTTGATACATTTCTCATTTGTAGAGCAATTTACATTTTCAATTTTTATTTCCTCCCATCCAAAGTTCTTGACTCATTTTCTGATAGAATATATGCCTGTTGAATCTTAAGTCTGTCGCAAATATTCTATCAAAGTCTAAAAATTATTAAGACTTCTGCAGCAACAAGTCTACCCAGCTATGCATGTTGCAGTGACATTCCCTTCACGTGTATCTTATTTCTTTCTGTTTTGTTCTTCTGGGTTTTGATATTGGGTTGAATTTCTATTGAAAATTTAGATGGATGCACATTTTTATGAAAATGTTGTTTAGTGCATTTTGTCTGAGTTCTTCTTTTTTTCACAAAAAAATCTATATATAATCCTTGGATCACACACCCAGAATGAACATCGGAAACAAAATGAGGCTTTCTAATGTGCTTGTATTGATAGAAGTTCCATGCTCAGATGACCTTCCTATTTCAATTGCCAAGATGATTTTCCATTTATTTGGAATATAATTAATTTTATTGATTGTATTAATATAACTTAATTTAATTCCTGCTTTCCATGAATTTTGCCCCACAAAAGCTTGCATGCAGAAGATAATAATGATTATATTATTCTTGAATTTATTTGAACACTGCATCAATTTTATTTTCATTGCCTTATATGAGAAATTACACGCAAGAATATGTTTTCTTTCCTCAGGATAGCCCGTGCAATGCCCAGGACATAATTGGGCAGGATAAGTGGATGAGTGTTTATCCTGAAAGCAAGGCAAAAGAGAAGTCTGCTTCTGAGAAAAATGTTTTTTTGGGACCCAATAGTGCAGGTGCAGTCCAAGAAGTTCTTTTTGATCAGCCTGCATCTGAGTTCAAGTCTTTGGAACACAACTTGACCAACAATGACCATGCAAGATTAAAAAGGAAATTGCACAAAGTTTCCTCATCCACTGATTCATTACATTCCAAAGTTCCTTCAAATGCCCACCAAATTGACGAACATAATTTTGAAATTAAATTAAAATGTGGATCATACGACTATGTTGCATCAGGAAAAAAATATCTTCAACGGCATTTGTTTTCTAAACATGGTTTGGGGGAGGGATTCAAATGCAAGTTGTGTGATTATGAAACCGGCAGACAAGAAGTTTTCAAAAGACACATGTTTTCTAAACATGGTTTAGGGGAAGGATTCAAATGCAAGTTGTGTGATTATGAAACCGGCAGACAAGAACTTCTCAAAAAACACAAGTTTTCTAAACATGGTTTAGGAGAAGGATTCAAATGCAAGTTGTGTGATTATGAAACCGGCAGAAAAGAAGTTCTCAAAAAACACATGTTTTCTAAACATGGTTTGGGGGAAGGATTCAAATGCAAGTTGTGTGATTATGAAACTGACAGACAAGTACGTCTCAAAAAACACATGTTTTCCAAACATGGTTTGGGGAAAGGATTCAAATGCAAATGTGTAATTATGGAACTGGCGGACAAGAACGTCTCAAAGAACACATTTTTTCCAAACATGGCTTGGGGGAAGGATTCAAATGCAAATTGTGTAATTATGGAACAGGCAGACAAGAATGTCTCAAAAAACACATGTTTTCTAAACATGGTTTGGGGGAAGGATACAAATGTAAGTTGTGTGATTATGCTGCTGGTAAGAAAGTTCTTCTCAGCAAGCATGTTTCTTCAAAGCATGGTTTGGGAGGCTTAAAATGCAAGTTATGTGATTATTCTACACTTGATAAACGTCATTTAAATGAGCACACGTTTTCTAAGCACAGGCTGGGTAAAGGATTTCGATGCAAGCAGTGTGATTATGCCAACTGTAGAAAAGAAGCTTTTGATAGCCACATGTTTTCTAAACATGGATTAGGGAAAGGATTCCCATGTGAATTTTGTGATTTTGTTGCTGGTAAGAAATGGTCTCTAACAAGGCACCTGAAATCTAATCATATTCTGGATTATGACGGTTCTATTAGTACAAATAGTGCTACTATGTCTGCTGACAAACAAATCTAAGCTCTGTTGAAGGTATCTGGTGAAATTCAGTTGGTGTGTACAGGTTACTGCTGATAAATATCAGATGAAATGTGTACAGATTTATGGCAGTTGTTTGGTGGAAGTATTCCATATTGTGTTTGGTTATTATGACACAATCAAATTTGAATGAGACTTCCTAACCATGCACCTTCCATGTCAAGGAATCAATGATGTCTTGATGCTGTGTAATCTGGTCTGTCTTCTCATTAGGGGCTCCGATTGCCTATAAATTTCATCTGATTGGTAATGTCATTAGTAATGCATATGAATTTTCTTGCTCATATAGTTGACCAATTATTATTTTAGATTGAGTGGATAAATGAGCGTTGGCCAAAAGGCCTTTCCAGTGATAATCTTGTTAGTTGCAGTGAGTGTTGCTTTAATCTTGAGGCTACTTAGTTCAATTTGCTAGATTAAAAACAATGTTCTCCAGCTGATATGGCATCAACCATATCAGCAACCAAAATAATGTTCCATTGGCCGCAGATATGGCATCAACCTCTGCTCGCAAGGGTTGAGGAATTCATTAAAACCTATTGAAAGGAGAAGTCTATTTACTTCATTCATTATTTCCATTATTTTCTTGACAGGATAAGTTTATTCAAAGATTTAAGGCTGTGCTTATTTTCTTATATTGTATCCATGAACCCCATCATGTTTGAGCAGGAAGCTACAATGAAAATTTGTACTGCTCGGTAGCTTTGCTGTTCTTCCTTGATCAATGCTATCTTTCTCAATGATTGTATTACATTTTATGACAGTAATGCAGCTGCATTGATTGCTATCAGCAGATTGTATTTTCTTTACATCTGTGAAGATGCCACATAGAGTCATGCTCAACAGTCACGTGAATGAATGTGAGGGAATGTCATCTTAAATATAGATAGATAAGATAATATAATATAGATAAACACTCTTCTCCACGTGCTGGCTTGTCTTAGCAAACGGCAAGCACTTCATTGGTCCAACTTCTACAAGTTCTTTCCTAATGCTAACCATCTTTTGTTGAATATAATTTGCAGCGCCTGCAGTAATGCTCTTGCAAAATATGAGCTTTGGCTTTGAAATCACAAAATTTACTATCTTTTCATTTTGGATGTTGCTTCATGCATCACATTAACTATTGGAATCTTGAATATGATTGATCTTGAATTATTATTAATACGAATGTTGTAAGTTGTTACCGACATTGTTTAGTAGAGGATGATGCTATTATAATGTAGAAATATTGCTAACACTCTAAATTTTCTTTGTTGCTAAAAGAAATAAAGAACCAACAGGATGTGTTATTGTATTATTTTTTACTGGTTACACCCTTCTTACCAGCTTTACTAGTCTCAGGTTAATTACCTAGTACTTCCTATTCTTCAAATTACTTCTGTAAGTACCATGGCTCAGCCATGCCATGTGACATTATATGTCATGACTCAGCCATGCCATATAATCACAAGACTCATGACTCAGTCATGCCATATAATCACAAGACTCATGACTCAGTCATGCCCTGTCTCTTATACACATCTAGATGTGTATAAGAGACAGGTGTTTTTGTTTACTATTTCCCCATGAAATTAACTTTTAAAGTATTAACTTTTCAAGTTAGATTCTGAAGTATTGAGACTCTTATCATTTATAATCTATATAAGATAATGTTATCCTCTAGCTTGTGTCGTTTTAAAAAACCAGGAATTAGCTTGTACGTATATTTTAAAAATAATGGAGGGGTTATAAATTATTATCGTACCTAATCATGTTTTGTTCTTATATATAGTTGTCGACTGCTTAAACTCCATGTGTAAGGCTTTACGTTTCAACCAAAAAATGTAATGTAGTTAGAATGTTTATATGCACTTAAGGTTCTAATAAACGGCCCGAACTGTAATCGTAAATCGTTTTATTTCCTGTCAAAATTTGTTATACTTGTTCCTAATTACTATCTCAGAATGACTTCAATTAAATTCGCTTTCTAATTTATTCGGTGTACGTTGTTATATAATTCCCCATGCCCTCCACAATTATTAAATATAGCTCCACAAAGTAAGGCAGCTATATATATAGTGGAGGGCGTGGGGATTTTTTTGGCTCGAAATTCACGTTCGGTCACCTCTGGCCTGCGGGAATTTTGCGCAACGGTCCCGCCAATCGCGGCAACCACCTTCGCGATAGCGCGGAAGCTGGCAGTGCCTACTGCCTGCCGGCCTGGTCGCTCGCGGTAGGACAGACTGACTGCGGCAGCAGGCCCTTTCCAGGCCGAGAAGCGCTGCCACAATATTGCGCTGCTGTGGACATTCCTGCGCTGTTGACCACCCTGGCGTTGCGCTGGGGCGAGCGTTGGCGCAGGCAAGTTCACCCGCAGCTGGCTTCCAGACTGCGGCGATTTCTGACTGGGATATTATTGTATTTGCCCTCCTACTTACTATTGTATATATCCTCCTATATGTTATTTTACTCGCCCTCCTACTTACTATTGCATTTACACTCCTATTTACTACCGTATTTATTCTCCAACATACTATTAAATTTATCCTCCTACTTGCTATTTTATTCATCCTATTACTTACTTCTGAATTAACCCTGCTACTTACTATTGTACTTATCCTCATATTTACTATTGTATTTGCCCTGATACCTACTATTATATTTACTCTCCTACTTACTATTACATTAACCCTCCTACTTACTATTGCATTTACCCTCCTGCTTATTAATACTGTAGTTACCCTCCTACTTACTATTGCATTTGCCCTTCAACTTGCTATTGTATAGACCCCCATACTTACTATTGTATTTACTCTCCTACTTACAATGGTATTTACCCTCCAACTTACCATTGTATTTATCCTCCTGAATACCATTGTATTCACACTACTACTTACTTTGTATTTACCCTCCTATTTACTTTTGTATTTATTCTCCTACATACTATTGTATTTACCCTCCTACTTTCTAATGTATTTACCCTCCAACTTACTATTGTATTAAGCCTCCTACTTACTATTGTATTTACCCTCCTACTTACAATTGTATTTATTTATCTACTTACTATTGTATTTACGCTCCTACTTACTATTGCATTTACCCTCCTACTCATTACTACTGTATTAACCCTCTCACTTACTATTGTATTTGTCTTTCAACTTGCTATTGTATATACCCTCCAACTTACTATTGTATTTACCCTGCTACTTAATATTGTATTGAGCCTTCTACTTACTATTGTATTTATCCTTCTACATACTATTGTATTTACCCTTCTACTTACTATTGTATTCGCCCTCCTACTTACTATTGTATGTACGCTACTAATTACTATTGTATTTATTCTCCTACTTGCTATTGTATTTACCCTCCGACTTACTATTGTATTACCCTATTACTTAATGTTGAATTTACCCTCTTTACTGTTGTATTTACCCTCCTTTTTACTATTGTATTTACCCTTCTACTTACTGTTGCATTTACTCTCTTTACTGTTTTATTTACCCACCTACTTACTATTTTATTTGTCTACTACTTACTGTTGCATTTACCCTCTTTAATTTTAGTATTTATCCTCCGACTTAGCTGCATGCCGCTCCCATTGCTTGAGCTGCAAGCCGCTCTGATGGCATGAGCTGCATGCCGCTCTGATGGCATGAGCTGCATGTCGCTCTGATGGCATGAGCTGCATCGGAGGCCATGTTTCAAAAAGTCCTCGTATGTAATTGAGGCAGAACTGTATATGTTGGAAACCGAAATGCGACTATAAGATTAATAGTCGTTCACTGATAACGACGCCACTTGCACCAGTCAGTATGAGAGATACACGGTAACGTTGAATGGGTCATAATTCAACTTGAGGTAGCCTAAAGCGACATGTCTTGTGAGCATATACTCCCGACTTGATCTCTTTGCAAACCTTTGAGTATACGAATAAAAATCAGAAATTCTACGGATTGACCGCATAATTGTGATTAATGTGCACTTCGAGGGATGGAGTTATAGGAACTAATGGATCCTGCTAAATTTATTATTTCTAAAATGTTGTTATTTTATTGTATTGATATTTTAATCATACGAGCAGACTCTATGATGAAGTAAAGAAGCAATCAGAAGAGCCCTAACTGGCCTCTGTGTAAGTGGAGGAAGCGTCGGATCATGAATAATTCAACTGGGTAATTCAGCAGTAATACCAGCTGGGTAAAACTATATTAATTCAACTGAGTAATTCATTGATTATTCATCATTAATTCGACTGAATAATTCATTTGTAATCCAGCAGGCTAGAAGGTATTTCCTATAAGACAAAAATTGCAACATTGATTTCATCTGAAAAACTCATTATACTTTGGATCATTTTTCGGGCCTCTTTCAACTTCCCTAAGAGCGATGGAGGCTGCGGGACTGAGGAATTTTCCTACGCTGTCGTCCAAGGGATTTCTGTAAAAATATAACTCAGTACTCACCGCAGTGAGTGACAGAGTGCGCATTTTCTCGTCCGTCCGTGACGTGGTGACGTGAAGTCACGGACAAACGGAAATGACGAGCATAATAGCGCCTTTTTTCCATAAATGAGAAAATGCGCTAAAAATAGATTATCTCTCCCACGATTCTTGTTGTCATTATTTAAGCGACATGAAATATCAAACCTGGTCGCTAGTTCAGCGTTTTCGTTAAGGGAGCGTGTGAGTAGGAAAAGCGTTCATAAATTTACCTATATTGATGACATTTCAAAGTCACATGTAAAACACTTCTACAAGCACATTTGTTCTATGAATTTATTGAGAAAACGAAAACAAACATAAAATGCAAAAAAACATTAAAAATCAAGTTTTAACAATTTTTGAACTCATAGTTTTGGAAAAGTAACAGAATATCGCCTATAGAGTTCCCCTTTTGGATATCGTTTTCACTTCCTTTGGAGGGTGTTTTTAGCGCATTTTCTTATTTATGGAAAAAATGCACTATTGTGCTCGCTTTGTCCCTCCGTCCGTCTGTCTGACTGTCCGTCCGTGACTTCACGTTTTCACCGACGAGAAAAAGCGCTCTCAGTCTCTCACTGCAGTGAGTACTGAGTTACATTTTTTCTTCCATCCCAATCTCCATGCCTTTCATCCTGCAGTGCCGTGCAATATAATTCGGAGAGCACTAAATAAGACAAATTTTGGCTAAATTTTAATTTGATGTTCAAAAAATACGTCAATGGTACAAGAGATGATGCAGTTAATATGAGATATGGCCTTCTCGTGCTTTTATTAGCATTTGAACACGATTTGACGTGGATTTCACAACACTTCAACACATTTTAGCCATTTCTGCATCCTTATGGTCGTTTCATCATCTTTATCTTTATGTTCGTTTCTTCACCGTTATGGTCATCTTCATCACCAGGTCGTTTACTAGGCCAGGAAAGATTACGAGTGTTAGCACCGGCAACTATGCTCATTTTGTGCAGGTATAGTGAACAAAAGTCACGAGTTTCTTTACTTTGAGTAAATTTTACCTTTTCGGTGAAGTTAGGAACTGTATATAGGTAGTTGAAGTCGCGTTTACCTCAAGCTCTTGGACTGTAACTCGGTAGAGTCGATCCCGTCTACTGTAACTCGATTGAGTCGAAACAGCCGACTGGTACTCGATTGAGTCGAAACAGCCGACTGTAATTCGATTGAGTCGAAACAGCCGACTGTAATTCGATTGAGTCGAAACAGCAGACTGTAACTCGATTGAGTCGAAACAGCCGACTGTAACTCGATTGAGTAGAAACAGCCGACTGTAACTCGATAGAGTCAATACTGCCGACTGTAATTCGATATCGATATTAACGGAGACGATGATCAGGATGAATGCAGCACATGGCCACAACACTTCCTCGTGAAATTCCTCTTGGGAACATTGGTTTCTCGTTAATAAGACTGAACCAGCGATGATGATGATGTGCACGGATTATTACTGATGTGTTCTGGTGGCGTTGCTTGAAGTTGTCGTCCGCGTTGTGTCGCAGGAGCGTTAATCGCGACCAGCGCCCACCAGGAGCGCCTGCCGACGCCCGGGAGATGGCGGAGCCTGGCCCAGGGACGACACTTAGTGAACGACTGGGACGTCTCCATCAGCCGCGACGTCCTTTGGAGCCGTAAGTTGTTGCTGCCCGATACATGCTCATGGTGACGTTGAGTCGCTCATGTTTTCACTCAATCCTACTTACTATTGTATTTATCCTCGTACTTACTGTTGCATTTACCCTTTTTACTGTCGTATTTACCCTCCCACTTACTATTGCATATCCCTTCCAACTTACTATTGTATTTACCCTCCTACTTGCTATTGCATTTAACCTCCTACTTACCATTGTGTTTACCTTCCCAATTACTAGTGTATTACCATCATACTTACTATTGTACTTACCTTCCTACTTATTATTGTATTTATCCTCCTACTTACTATTGTATTTACCTTCCTACTTACTATTGTATTTATCCTCCTACTTACTAACGTGTTTACCCTAATACTTCTAGTTGTATTCACCTTCCTACCAACTGTTGTATTCACCTTCCTACTTACTATTGTATTCACCCTCCTACTTACTATTCTATTTACCTTCCTACTTACTATTGTCGGCTGAATTTACCCTCCTACTCACTATTGTATTTACCTCACTACTTATTATTTTATTTACCATCCTAGTTATTATTGTATTTTCCCTCCCTCTTACTTTTGTATTTACCCTCCTACTCACTGTTGTATATCGCTCCTACTTACTATTGTACTTGCCCTCCTACCTTCTATTGTATTTTCCCTCCTACCTACTACTGTATTTTCCTTCCTACTTACTTTTGTATTTATCCGCCTACTCACTGTTGTATATCGAACCTACTTACTATTGTATATACCCTCCTACTTGCTATTGTATTTAGCATCCGACTTATTATTGTATTGCCCTCTTATTTACCACTGTATTTACCCTCATACTAGCAGTTGCATCAACCCTCCTACTTCACATTGCATTACCCTCATACTTAGCTGCATTCGCTCTGATGGCATGAGCTGCATCGGAGGCCATGTTTCAAAAAGTCCTAGTATGTAATTGAGGCAGAACTGTATATGTTGGAAATCGAAATGCGACTATAAGATTAAAAGTCGTTCGCTGATAACGACGACACTGGCACCAGTCAGTATGAGAGATACACGGTAACGTTGAATGGGTCAAAATTCAACTTGAAGCAGCCTAGAGCGACAAGTCGTGTGGGCATAAACTCCCGACTTGATCTTTTTGCGAACCATTGAGTATATGAATAAAAATGAGGAATTCTAAGAATTAACGGCATAATTGGGAGTAATGTGCACTCCGAGGTATGGAAGTATGAGGACTAATGGATCCTGCTAAGTTTGATATATCAGGAAATGTTGTTATTTTAGGGTATTGATATTATAATTATGCGAGCAGACTCTATAATGGAGTAAAGAAGCAACCATAAGAGCCCTAACTGGCCTCAGTGTAAGTGGAGGAAGCGTCGGCTCATGACTCATTGCCGTCAAATAATTCAGCTGTAATAACAGCAGGGTAAAACAACAATAATTCAACTGAGTAATTCATTGATAATTCGACAGTAACTAGAAGCTGGCTAGAAGCTAGGTCTTTACAATAAGACAAAAAGTGCAACATTTATATCATATGAAAAACTCATTCTACTTTGGATCATTTCTTGGGCCTCGTTCAAGTTCCACAGGAGCGATGGAGGCTGCAGGACTCAAGTGACAAGAAATATCAAGCCTGGCTGTAAGTTCAGCATTCATTTTTCGTTTAGGAAGCAAATGGATAGAAAAGGCGTTAATTAATTTACCGATATGGATGACATTTTATGCTCTCATGCAAAACACTTTTTACAGGCACATTAATTCGTATGAATTTCTTGAGCAAACAGTAACAAACATACAATGCAAAAATAAAGTAAAAAATTAACTTTTTAAAAATGTCTGACCTCAAATAGTTTCCGAAAAATAACATTATATTCCTAACACAAATGACCATCGTCGATATTGAGATCCTTTTTTGGATATCGTTTTCACTTTCCTTGAAGGGTTGTTGGGGTCACCGACACACCAACTCGGCCTACTTGATCGAATGGGGTCATTTTCACTGATAGTCTCTAATTAAAATCACTTTATTGCACAATCATCCGTTTTAGCATATACAATCCACTGTAATATAAACAATTCACGCGTTGGCTTACTGATATTCCACTGAAGAAGATGACTAAGAAAAGTTTCAAGTCTCGGATTTGAGGTTTTCCTGAAAGAGTAAAATGAGCAAAAATTATACTTCTGACTAGTAAATTAAAGTAAAGAATATACAAATCAAATAATGCAACACAAAACTCTAACGTAATTTAATTAGTAATACACGTCGGGACCTAACACACTACGTATCTCCGCTCGGGCTTCATACCGCACAATAATCTAGCAAGTCACACCTTCCGCGCATTCCGACAACTCGATTGAGTCGATGCTGCTACCTGTAACTCGATAGAGTCGATACTGCCGACTGTAATTCGATAGAGTAGATACTGCTGACTGTACCTGGAAAGAGTCGATACTGCCAACTGTAACTCGATAGAGTTGACTGTAACTCGGCTCCAAGTGTTACTTTTTCAAGTTGACGTCCATAGAGTGCCTCTACTGAGTACTCTGTACATTTCTTGCCGCCGTGCAGCAGGTCGCGCTACGCAGGGTTTGGTAGTGCGCGGACGACTATTTTATCGGTGATTGAGGGACTGGTGATTTTAGTTTAATTGGGATTAAGTGCGAAGGAGGGGAAGGAGGTTTCTAATTTA
Source organism: Hyalella azteca (assembly GCF_000764305.2). Taxonomy (NCBI): domain Eukaryota; kingdom Metazoa; phylum Arthropoda; class Malacostraca; order Amphipoda; family Hyalellidae; genus Hyalella; species Hyalella azteca. Next base: position 16,364 of record NW_025936298.1, on the reverse strand, counting down.
TATTCAACAATCATGATTCAGCAATTAAATTATTTTGAACAGTGGTCTTAGTTCACCTCACTCAAGGCTTAAAAGTCCCCCTCATTTCTCTGAGTGTTTAAAGGGGGTAATAATATAGTAAAAAAATTATTTTAAATTTAGTCAATATTATAGTAAATTTTTTGAACAAAATTAACAAAATTGCTTGCCAATATTTCGCGATATTCGAGGTTACTTTGGATAACTGCGGTGTCTGTTCTCAGCTGAGGGTATCACAGATACCGGTGCGTCCCGTAGGCGAGCCTCGCTTATTTGGCCCGCTACTAACACCACCGCGCGTTGATCTGATGAATGTTGAATTAGATTATACGTTGAAATCTATGTTAACGGAGACGATGATCTGGATGAATTCAGCACATCCACCACTCTTCCTCATAAAATTCCTTTCGGGAATATTGGGCTGTTGTTGATAAGACTGAACCTGCGATGACGATGATGTGCACTGATTATTATTAATGTGTTCTGGTGGCGTTGCTTGAAGTTGTTGTCCGCGTTGTGTCGCAGGAGCGTTGATCGCGACCAGCGCCCACCAGGAGCACCTGCCGACGCCCGGGAGATGGCGAAGCCTGGCCGGGGTACGCTACTTCCTGAACAACAGCAGCGCCTCGAGCAGTCACAACGTCCTTTGGACATCGGACACAAGCCACTCGTTCTGCCGGTAAACATCCGCGCGCAGCCGCGACGAACTTTGGACGTCGCCGTGCAGCCGCGACGTCCTTTGGAACCGTTAGTTGTTGATGCTCGATACATTATCATGGTGACGTTGACTCGCTCGGGTTTTAATTTAATTCTACTTATTATTGTATTTACTATCCAATTTAGTATTGTATTTACCCTCCTACTTACTATTGTATTTACCCTAGAACTTACTAGTGTATTAACCCTTCTACTTACTATTGTATTTACCCTCCTATTTACTATTGTTTTTACCATCCTACTTCCTACTGTATTTACCATTCAGCTCACTATTGTATTTATTCTCATACATACTATTGTATTTACACTAGTCTTGCCATTATATTTACCATCCTACTTACTCTTGTATTTACCCTTGTCCCAACTATTGCATATACCCTACCACTTACTAATGTATATACCCACTTACTTACTATTGTATTTACCCTCCTACTTACTATTGTACTTGCCCACCAGGCACCTACTTACTATTGTATTTACCATCCTACTTATTATTGTATTTACCCTCATACTTACTATTGTATTTAACTTCTTACTTACTATTATATTAACCCTCCTACTTTCTACAGTATTTATCCTCCAACTTCCTATTGTATCAACCCTCCCACTTACTATTGTTTACGCTCCTTCTACTGTTGCATTTACCGCCTACTTACTATTGTATTTACCCTCCTACTTACAGTTATATTACCCACTTACTTACCATTGCATTTACTGTCCTACTTTCTATTATATTGCCCTCTTACTTACTGTTGCATTTACCTCTTTATACCGATGTATTTACTCTCCAGCTTAGCTGCATTCGCTCTGATGGCATGAGCTGCATCGGAGGCCATGTTGCAAAAAGTCCTCGTATGTAATTGAGGCAGAACTGTATATGTTGGACACCAAAATGGGGGGCTATAAGATTAATATTCGTTCACTGATAACGACGACACTGCATGCACCAATCAATATGAGAGGTACACGAAAACGTTGAATGGGTCATAATTCAACTTGTGGTAGCCTAGGGCGACAAGTCTTGTGAGTATAAACTCAAGATCTTTTTGCAAACCTCTTATAAGTATACAAATAAAAATCAGAAATTCTACGGATTAGCGGCATAGTTGGGATTAATGTGCAATCCGAGAAATGGAACTATATGAACAAATGGATCCTACTGAGTTTAATATTTCAGGAAATGTTGTTATTTTATAGTATTGATATTTTAATCATACGAGCAGACTCTATGATGAAGTAAAGAAGCAATCAGAAGAGCCCTAACTGGCCTCAGTGTAAGTGGAGGAGGCGTCGGCTCATGACTCATTGCCGTCAAATAATTCAGCTGTAATACCAGCAGGGCAATTCAGCCGTAATTCAACTGAGTAATTCATTTGTAATTTAGCAGCTATTCAACTAATTAATTTACTAGTAATTCAGCAGTAAGTAAGCTGGCGAGGAGTTATTTCCAATAATACAAGCATTACAACATTTATTTCATCTGAAAACTCATTCTACTTTGGATCATTTCTCGGGCTTCGTTCAAGTTCCAGAAGAGCGATGGAGGCTGCGGGACATCGGTGGTTTCCTTCGTTGTCGCCTAAGGAACTTCTATGAAAATAGATTTTCTCTCCCACGATTCTTGTTGTCATTATTTAAGCGACCTGAAATATCAAACCTGGTCACAAGTTCAGCATTCAATTTTCGTTAAGGGAGCGTGTGAGTAGGAAAAGCGTTCATTTATTTACCGATATTGATGATATTTTATACCCACATGTAAAACACTTTTACAAGCACATTTGTTCCTATCAATTTATTGAGAAAACGAAAACAAACATAAAATGCAAAGAAAACGTAACAAATGAACTTTAAGAATTTTTTGAACTCGTATAATTATGTAAAAATAGCATTATATTCCCAATGCAAATGACCATTGCCTATAGAGCTCATTTTTTTGGATATGGTTTTCACTTCCTTTTGAGGATCTTTTTTTCTTTTAACAGCGCTACGTAGGAAGCTAAAGTCACGTTCACCTCAAGCATTCAGTCATTACATTCAGGACTATCCTAGAAACTCATATGAATGAGCTAGGCCACTTTAATATGAATCCTTGCAATTAATTCCTGCTTTCCTGTCATACTATATTGTTTATTACTAAAAAACAGACAGTTCATGATATGATTCGCTTTTACAGGTCTTCAAGCTGTCAAGGGTTCCATTTCATTATACATCATCCGTAACGACATATACAAGGTTGCAATTAGCTCGTTAATTAAATTCCGTCGCGCTTGTCTGCCTAATTAACAGCCAACTTTCAATCATATGAGGACACCGTCTGCTTGTAATACTTCTCTTTCGTGAGTGTAAGTACCGACTATCACAAAACACTGGTGTGGAGTAGTATTTTTGCAACACTTCTATTTAACTTCATTTCTTGTTGTTTGTTTGTCTGCTACAAATGTCATAATTGATATTTAAAACACTTCTACCTCTCCAATCGATCAGAAATCTTGCACACTTGCGCAAAGTTGGAGAAAATCCATGAATCAATTGGCCGAATAAATAATTTTGAGAATTTAATTTTTTGGAAATATTACAAAAAAGTTTAAAAATTATTTTTTTTAATGTTTGAAAATAAAATTAGAAATTCATTGTACATGTTTAACATCGGACATACTGGATTCTTTGGAAGTGTTTTCATTAAAAAAATTTTTGAACGTTCATATTATTAGCGTACATAATAAGACTTGCATCCTGCTCGGTTTTCCTCTCAGCTTTCATGTATTCCATCAATAACAGTTTCGTAACTGGACATGTGAAACATGAGAGCTATGCCGCTTTGCGATAGCTGGGAAATGGACAGGAATTGATTGATAGAGATCCGTAAGGCCGTCAGATTGCAGTTGATTTTCTCGGTTCAAGTTTAATACGAGGCATTCGTGCTTAGGTTACTGTAGAAAATTAGGACTAGAACTTATAATGGATGTTGTACAATCGTCGGAAACACTCATTCTGCTGTAGGCATTGACTAGTTCGAAATTCTCTCCGTGATTGTGGCCGTTTGCCGCAGGCACCTCGCAAACGCGTCGATCTGGGCCCTTTTTGTCCACTTGAACTCGCGTCCAAGCAGTCTACTGACGGCCTGGCCTCCTCTTCCCTGGACAGCGAGCGGCCTCTGTCAGTGAGGACGATTAAACGGCCGCAAAAGTGCCGTGAAATGTCCTCTGCTTACATTGATTATGCTGGTGGTAATGATTCAAGCGTTGAGGAGGCAGTGAGAGTAGGATGGTGGAAGGACAGGAAGGAGGAGGAATATCGAAACCTTCAAATAGCAAAAATGTTAACATGTGGAGTTACCAGAAAGGACTTAATTGCATTATTCGCCGATTCAATCAATAGTTCCATTCAGTTGTTTTGTGTATTCAGGTTATTGTCATGAATTTTTGTAGTGAAACACTAACTCGATGCATAAGTATATGGTAACTGCCAAAATAAATCTATAAACACACGAGAAATGCTGCAATTGCGTGGTAAACTCATGCGAAATGAACGGCAAACGAGAAAAAACAGGACTGTATGAAGGTATTGCTGAGCACCGCTATTCTTCGGTCTTTAATCGTCAGACGGCTGGAAGCTATCAGTGAGGGTGAATGGTGCGGCGAATTAGACCATATTTCTGTTGATTTTGGATTACAAGAAAAGGTAAGGCAAAGAACTAACGTCTGAAATTACAGTTCGTCTCATACGCAAATATCAAGGGGAATTTCGGCGAGTGCACCTCATGAAACTATATCTTATTGTCATGCATATTAAAGTGGGTGATCGACCGTGCATTTTGGATGATAGCCCTGCAACAAGGACGATGGACCGTGTAACGTGGATGATGGACCTGCAACGTTGATGATGAACGGAGCAAGGTAGATAGTGTACCGTGCAAGGTGGACGATGGAACGATCAAGGCGGACGATGGATCGTGCAAGATGGATGATGGACCGTGCAAGGAGGATGATGGACCCTGCAAGGAGGATGATGGACCTGTCTCTTATACACATCTAGATGTGTATAAGAGACAGACTTGCAACTTACGTTATTTTAGTCCCATTCATGTAACTTGCAACTTACGTTATTTTAGTCACATTCATGCTTGCAACTTACGTTATTTTAGTCACATTCATGTAACTTGCAACTTACGTTATTTTAGTCACATTCATGCAACTTGCAACTTACGTTATTTTAGTCACATTCATGTAACTTGCAACTTACGTTATTTTAGTCCCATTCATGTAACTTGCAACTTACGTTATTTTAGTCCCATTCATGTAACTTGCACCTCATGTTCTAAAAAAACTCGATTGTTAGCATTTAAAATTTTCCAAGCATTTAAAAACAAAGAAGAAGGCTCGGAAATTAACCATATATTTATTTAAGAAAATATTTCAGGGTCGATCTCACCGTTAGTTCGACTATCATATTAAGTAAGTGCAATCAATAACGAGTATTAATTTAAATTTGCAGGAAAACAATATAATCTAACTTGACCAATGAAAACTCAATTAGCTTAAAAGACCACAAGCAGCCACGCTAGGTTTTTACAATTTCATGATGTCATCATGCGCAGCTATGCTGGTGTAGCGCATATTTTCCAACTCTGCTCTATTTATTGTTAAAATAGACCTCGACATTCGCTCCACCTGTGAAATGAAGACTGAATGCATGAACATCAAAATGGATATAGTACTGTAATGAATCCTATATATTTCATAAAAAATATTTCAATCCATCAAAGATTACAAAAAATAAACCATGTGAGTTGCGACAAAAAGCGAACACTTCACTCAAGCAGTCAGACCAGTAGAAGTGGTGATATCAATGATGATTATAGCCATGATTTTGCAAAATGTGATGGAGAACATACGAAAAGAAGATAATTAATTATTTGTTGCTGCACAGGACTGAGAACATTTCAGAAATATTCTGAAGAACTTGCCAACAAATCTTAAGTAACTGCTTGCCCAGATTTCTTTCAGGCGACAGTGTAATTATGAGTGAATCATCCTTATAGTGTAGAGGCCTTCTTGGTACCCAGTCAGAAATCGCCGCAGTCTGCAAGCCAGCCGCGGGTGAACTTGCCTGCACCAACGCTCGCCCCAGCGCAACGCCAGGGGGATCAACAGAGCAGGAATGTCCACAACAGCGCAATATTGCGGCAGAGCTTCTCGGCCTGGAAAAGGCCTGCTGCCGCAATCAGTCTGTCCCACCGCGAGCGACCAGGCTCAGTCCCCGATCTCTGCCGCGTCTAGCCCCCGATCTCTGCCGCGTCTACGTCGTGGGGGTACACTGGCCTGCGCGTCGACCGGATGCCCGGCTTACTCGTGGGCCAGGCCAAACGGCAGAGGCCCCCCCCCGGCCGGATCGCTACCGGACGGAGGCTCCATCCTTTTTTCCCCTAAGGGCAGGGGAACCCCGGCCTCCCCTTCTCCTACCCGCACCTTTGGCCGCCTATCTTTCCTAACACACCCTATGCCCTTCTCTCCTCCCATCTTTTCTTCCTTTTCGTCCTTCTTCTCCTTACCCAGGGTATCCATCCCAACCCTGGCCAGGACCCTTGCTCAGTCTGCTCCCTCCCGGTTACACGGCAGTGCTATTCGTTTTGGTGCTCCGTGTGCAACGCCTGGTGCCACAAGCGGTGCTCCGGCCTTCGCTCCATTCACCACTACTCTGCGGACTGGATCTGCCCTACGTGCAGGCGGCGTGTCCCGAGCCCACCCAGACCCAGTCCCCCCTCGCCCTCCCGGCCTCACCCCGTGCTTGCCTACACTCGTCTCTGCGTCCTCCAGTTTAACTGCAATGGGATCCAATCCAGCGCAGTCGAACTGACTGCCTTCCTCGCACAGCACGATGTTGCGATTGCCTGCATCCAGGAGACGAAGCTATCAGCGGCCTCCCGCCCTCCCTCTTTCCCTGGATACGCGCTGGAGCGTAGGGACCGTCCCGGTGGCCACGGTGGTGGTCTCCTAATCCTGATTCGTCACGACATCCCGTACACCGGGCGTGATATTTCTCCCCTCCTGCGTGGCGACGCCACCATGGAGGCCATAGCCATCTCCACTTCGCTCATTGGCTCCCCTCTCTGTATTATCAATATATACATCCCACCAGCCACCTCCTGCCCCCCGGGATACTCCCCGGACCTCTCTGACATTGTCACCATCCCAGACAATTGTCTGATAGTGAGCGACTTCAACGCCCATCACCCCTCCTGGTTCTCCCACACTGAGGACCAGAGAGCAGCAGCGAGAAGGATCACCATCGATGACTTCATCTCTGGCTCCCCCTTAGCCTTCCTCAACAAGGATTCGCCGACCCGCCTCCCCTCCCACGGTCCGCCCTCGTCACCTGACCTCGCCATCATCACCGGGCAGCTACTACTCAGCACCTCATGGGCACCTCAAGTCGCCCTAAATTCCGACCATTTGCCCATTCTGCTTCATCTGCCTCCCGCCATGGAGTACCCGGCCCCCCGGTCTGCCCGCTCTTATACTAACTTTAAGAAAGCGGACTGGCATGCCTACACGGCAGCAGTTAAAGCAACGCTCGAGGCAGTCCCTCCCCCCCACCTCGTGCGGAAGTGAGTCGACCCTCAAGGGCGTCCTGGCGGCTGCTGCCAAGCAGCACATCCCCGCGGGCTTTAGAAAAGAGTATTCCCCGCAGTCAGCCCTGGCACCCGGTTGCTCATGGAGCAACGGGATGACATCAGGGCGCGCAACCCTAACGACCCCCGGCTCCCCGAACTCAACCTAGAAATCACCACTTCAATACAAGCCCATGCCAGGAATACCTGGCGGACACATCTCGCCTCGTGCAACAGGCGAACTCACCAGTCAAAACACTGGAACCTTCTCCGCTCACTATCCGGAAAACTTAGCCGCCCTCCACCAAACCAGCCAATCCAATTCGGTCAGATCCCCCTCTCGTCGCAGCGCAAGATCTCCTCCGCCTTTTGCAAACTATTCACCTCCATCGCTCCGCACCGCCAAAACCCATCCACCCGCCGCCTTATGCGTCGAATCTGGGCTGAGCACCCCTTGGACAGGGACTTTGCCCCTTTCACCCCTAACATGGTGAAACTCGCCATCAGAGCCGCTAACAATTCTTCCGCTCGGGGTCCGGATGGCCTCACGGTTCTCCACCTCAAACACCTTGGCCCGGTGGCCTCCAGTTCCTTACCCACATCTTTAATATCTCTGTCGTCACGGCCTCCATTCCATCTATATGGAAAAACTCAATAATTATCCCGTTACTAAAACCAGGTAAACCTGGTAACCAGGGTTCCTCGTACGCCCCATCTCCCTCCTTTGTCCAGCGGTCAAGATCCTGGAACGCCTTCTACTCCCATACATCTCTGATTCTCTCATCACGGTTTCTTCGCAACATGGCTTTAAACCAGGACACTCGACAGTTACCGCCCTCCTCCCGCTCGCGCACCAGATTGCGACGGGCTTCAATTCACGCCGTCCCCCTGCACGTACAGTGGCAGCTGCGGTCAACCTATCGAAAGCTTTCGATAGTGTCGGCCACCCTCTTCTCCTTAGCATGATCGCGGCCTCAGACCTACATCATAATCTGGTCCGCTGGCTGTGCTGTTACCTTAGAGGCAGGATGGCTTCCTACCTCTATCTGAGAACAAGGTCCCCCTTCAGAACTATCCATTCTGGAGTCCCCCAAGGGTCGGTCATTTCACCAGCCCTATTCAACTACTTCATCTCGGACATACCTGTTCCGACCTCTAACATCGCCTCATATGCAGATGATCTTACTATTTTTGTGTCGTCCCCGAGACTCGACGCCGCGGAGTCTGACCTCTCTGAGCTTCTCCGGGGCGTCTCAGACTGGTCGACCGCCAAGAAACTGGCCGTGGCTCCAAGGAAATCCCCAGTCACGCTCTTCACCCCCGACACTCACCAATCCCGTCTTCACCCCTCTGCAACAATCTGCAATGGCATCATCCCCTTGCACAAAACCCGCAAAATCTTGGGGGTCACTTGGGATACCCATTTTACGTTCTCTCCTCATGTCAGAGCCATAGCCACCAAAGCAACAGGCTCCTTACGCATCTTAAAAGCCCTGGCCGGCACCAACTGGGGCTTCTCCAAGGAAGACATCATTGCCACATACCGGACAATTACTCGCCCAATCCTCAATTATGCTGCCCCCATCTGGTACCCAGTCGCCTCACGCACCGCAATTGCAAGTCTCCAAATCATCCAAAACTCAGCCTTGAGACTAGCCTCCGGCTGCCTCAAGATGGCCCCAATCGCCCATCTCCACCTTGAGGCCGGCGTCCTCCCCCTGTCCGCCCACCTGGACCTGGCCTGTGCTCAATTTCTCGCCAGCGCACTCCAGCCTACTCATGCTTCTTTCAGCATCGTCTCCGCTCCCCCCGGAGACCGCCCCATGAAACCTTCACTCAAGACAAGATTCGGCCACCTTGTGGCGCCTTTCCTCGCTGACGGCATGATGCCCGACGGTGCCTATGGAGAGGCAAAACGCTCCCTCCCTAGGGAGATAGCCACCCGTGTTGCGGCGACGACCGTAAACAACGCTGTCCTCACAGCCCCACCACCACCGATTGCAGCAGAAGAAGCCTCGCTCCCTCGCCCTTACCGTTCCGCGCTATCCAGCTACGCTCGGGATACTGCAGCTCCCTGGCGTCCTACACCCACAGGGTCGGACGCTCCCTTAGCGCCGCTTGCCCGGACTGCGGGGATCCCCTCCAATCCGTCCAGCACCTCTTTGCCTGCCATGCCTTCCCCACGCCCCTCAGCGTCTCATCATTGTGGGACAACCCCGAGGAGGCGTCGACGTTCCTTGCCACCCTCCCTGCTTTCGCCCACCTTCCACCTCTTCCGGTGCTGCCCCCCGACCGCCACCAGAGCCTCCGCCCACGCGAGCGTGACGTTTGGCGCAAGAAACAACAACAACAACCAGGCTTGCAGACACTGCCAGCTTTCGCACAATCGCGAAGGTGGTTGCCGCGACTGGCGGGACCGCTGCGCAAAATTCCCGCCGTCTAAGGGTGGCTGAACGTGAATTTCGAGCAAAAGAAATCCCCACGCCCTCCACTATATATAGCTCCCTTACTTTCTGGAGCTATATATAATAATTGTGGAGAACATTGGGAATTATATAATAAGGTACACCGACACAATTATAAAGCGACTTTTAATGCTGTCATTCTGAGGTATGAAATAGGCACATGTAAAACAAATTTTGACAGAAATAAAAAGATTTGTTCGGGCCGTTTATTAAACCCTTAAGTGCACATTTAAACTACATGACATTTTTTAGGTTAATTGAAACCAGAGAACAAATTCCAAACTATTTGGTATGCCTCAAATAGTTCCACTCTCGTATCATTGATACAGCACGCACGCCATACGTAAATTCCAGTCTCGTATCGTGGATACAACACGCATGCCTCACGTAGGTTCCAGTTTCGTGTCATTGATACAACACGCATGCCTCACGTAAGTTCCAGTCTCGTATCGTGAATACAACACGCATGCCTCACGTAGGTTCCAGTTTCGTATCACGGATACAACACGCATGCCTCACGTAGGTTCCAGTCTCGTATCGTGGATACGACACGCATGCCTCACGTAGGTTCCTGGCTCGTATTGTGGATACAACACGCATGCCTCACTTGATTAAGTTCCAGTCTCGTATCGTGGATACAACACGCATGCCTCACGTAAGTTCCAGTCTCGTATCGTGGATACAACACGCATGCCTCACGTAAGTTCCAGTCTCGTATCGTGGACACAACACGCACGCCTCACGTAAATTCCAGTCTCATATTGTGGTTACAACACGCATGCCTCACGTGAGTTCCAGTCTCGTATTGTGGATACAACACGCACGCCTCACGTAAGTTCCAGTCTCGTATCGTGGATACAACACGCACGCCTCACGTAAGTTTATATATTCACTGAAGCAAAATTACTTCTCTCAGCAAACAGCGTTCTAAATTCTTGAGTAAAGTAATACCCGTGTCGAAAGTACATCACATGTTAACCTTGAACTTGGTTAAACTACAGGGTCCGCCTTATTTATGGCACAGATGTTTGCTATTTAAAAATAAATTGGTTTCTAGGAGACTTTTCTTTTATAATGAAGCTTAATATCATCTATTAATTCATTTATTTTATCTATCAGAAGTCTAAGGTGTCTTTATTTACTATTATTTATGGTAGATAGAAATGCAATTGTAACACTTCATCAAAAGGGAGAGAGTAATTCAGTCATTGCAAAAAAGCTCCAAATTCGTCGTGAAACTGTGTGGAAGGTGGTAAAAAATATAAAATAAACTGGTGAAACATACAATCAACCTGGTCAAGGAAGGAAACGAAGTGTCCGAACAAAATTATTGATCAAAAACACGAGGGAGAAGTTGAGGAGAAACCCTCGTCGCTCAGCTGCAAAATTGGCTGCAGAAGCAGGAGTCAGTCTGACATCAATGCGTAGAGTCCCCAAAGATGACCTCAAAACCTCCCCTTACAAGATGCAAACAAAGCATGAACTAACAGACTTTCATGAACGAATGAGGCTCGAAAGATGACAGCACATTCTGGAGCCTCCGTCCGGTAGCGATCCGGGCGGGGGGGGCCTCTGCCGTTTGGCCTGGCCCGCGAGTGAGCCGGGCATCCGGTCGACGCGCAGGCCAGGGTACCCCCACGACGTAGACGCGGCAAGTCTCCAAATCATCCAAATTTCAGCCTTGAGACTAGCCACCGGCTGCCTCAAGATGGCCCCAATAGCCCATCTCCACCATGAGACCGGCGTCCTCCCCCTGTCCGCCCACCTGGACCTGGCCTGTGCTGAATTTCTCGCCAGCGCCCTCCAGCCTACTCATGCTTCTTTCAGCATCGTCTCCGCTCCCCCCGGAGACCGCCCCATGAAACCTTCACTCAAGACAAGATCCGGCCACCTTGTGGCGCCTTTCCTCGCTGACGGCATGATGCCCGACGGTGCCTATGGAGAGGCAAAACGCTCCCTCCGTAGGGAGATAGCCACCCGTGTTGCGTCGACGACCGTTAACAACGCTGTCCTCACAGCCCCACCACCACCGATTGCAGCAGAAAAAGCCTCGCTCCCTCGCCCTTACCGTTCCGCGCTATCCCAGCTACGCTCGGGATACTGCAGCTCCCTTGCGGCCTACACCCACAGGGTCGGACGCTCCCTTAGCGCCGCTTGCCCGGACTGCGGGGATCCCCTCCAATCCGTCCAGCACCTCTTTGCCTGCCTCGCCTTCCCCACGCCCCTAAGCGTCTCATCATTGTGGGACAACCCCGTGGAGGCGTCGACGTTCCTTGCCACCCTCCCTGCCTTCGCCCACCTTGCTCCTCTTCCGGTGCTGCCCCCCCGACCGCCACCAGAGCCTCCGCCCACGCGAGCGTGACGTTTGGCGCAAGAAACAACAACAACAACAGCACATTCTGGATCTCATTGAGGATTGCACGCTGCCCAACTTGGTGTTCAGTGACGAGGAAAAAATTGACATTGAACAAAGCATTAACCGTCAAAATGACAGAGTTTGGAGTCGAGATGGANATCGTAAACCGCATTAACGTATGCATCAATGGCTCGCATCGATAACTTGCATGAGTTAAATTTTGACGCTGGATAATTTATGAATGGTTCATGTAAGATTATGAACTACTTAATCATCGTGTTCACGAGTCTTTCGTTGCATGGCCTGAAGTTAAAAAGAAATAAATTGAACTAGTTCTTATTATGAGAGCATTCAGTTAGTATATTACTCACGTTAAACTGACATCCCACGCAAACGCATCAAAGCAAACTCTCCCAAATTAAATGATAATAAAAAGTGTGGGATGAGTTATTGGACTGAATCCCCAGACTTACCGCAGATTGCGGGGTTTTCATCTTCGTCGCCAGGGCAATCTTGTTGTCCGTCACAAAATGAAGAGGCGTTCCGGCACGTACTTTTGTTGCCTGGACTTGCAAAGTCAACCACACATGATCGCTGCCCCGCCCCACATGCTGAAATTTTGATTTAAGCTGTAACTTAATTTTTCAAACTTACGAAACTACTGTTTCATTTATTTTCGTCGTGTATACAATAAGGACGAATTATTTCAAATTTTGGAAGCCGTTGAACTAATTAAGTAGAAAGAAAACTGTGATATTTAAATGAAAAGTGGTAATAAGGTATTAATTGTACATATCATTATTTAGCAACAAAAATAGCGCAAATTAAGAAGCAATGATAGATACCTATTACCTCGTCCTCCTGACTTACTGCAATTTAGTTCGTCAGATCCGTCATCACAGTCCAGGACGGTGTCACAGACGAGATTAAAACTGATACACTTGTTGTCGCTGCTGCATTTGTGATTCCCATAACAATCTGTCAGCGATTGATTATATTGATGATTGTTATGTGGTTCATTACATAAATTTTGAAGACTAATTACGTCTGATGAAAGAAAGAGGGCCACTCATTTATTGCAAAGCTGTGCGAAATTATTTTTATGAGTCAAATCTTTCATTCTATTTAATGGCATTATGAATACTGCGACATTTAATGTGTTTAAAGTGTGAGCAGCTCAGGCCAAAAAATGTGAAATAAAAAAAACTTTTATATTGATAAATCAGCATTTTCTAATTAATTGCTCAGATGAGCTCGCACCCTTGGCCTCGCTATTTTTTTTAACATTTATTCCATATATCAATCGTTTCATTCATTATTTATTGATAAATTGCTCAGTGAGAGCATGAAAAAATTATATATGACAATTTTATTCATTACAGTTCAATAATAATTTGAATAATGGACTAACCACATAAGTTCCTATCTTCGTCACTGCCGTCCGAGCAGTCATTTTGGCCGTCACAAAGTACATCTTCAATAATGCATTTTCCATCGTTGCAAATCATTGCGGTGTCGCCAGCACAAACTGTGCCTTTCGTGGTATTCGTGCTATTCGTACAAACACCTGCACGGGCAATTAAAATAATATAACCTTGCCATGCTTCTACTGCACTGAATGTTGCTTTAATGGATTTATCAAGCAAGATTAAATTACACAAGACTGGGGCAACCATAGCACCAGCAACTCGGCTAACGGGGATAATTAAACTCGCAAATTATTGCGTAAAACATTTAAATTCCCATGAAAGTAAATTATGATTAAGAATTAATTATTTAATCTTTCTAATGGCATTTTCAATTCCAAACAATATGAAATTTTCCTTCATCGTTGCAATGCAATTATTAAATCTGTCCAAAAAGAGAGCAAAAATGAACAGTGAAACATGCCTGGCGTCACCAAGTCAGCTGGGTTTCCCTTGATAACAGATAACGTAGTGATGAAGTTTTCGAACTCAGCGCATCTCTCTGAGTCGTCGTAGCTTAGGGTGGCCACCAATCTAGCCCTTCTGGGAAATATTCTGTGGAGGACGAATGGAAGTATTTATTCGTTATCTGACATCAGAAGCATTACAAATCACACATAAAAAAGCATAGAACAAATTTTTAGCTTCAAATCTAGATTTCACAGAAAACATCACAAAGACCGAGGAAATGGTGGCAGGGTGGCTAAGTGGTTAAAGTGCATAGTACCAAAGAGGGTCGATCCCGCATGGCTCTGTTCGCCAGTTTCTAGTCGGCGAGGAGGCCGGACTGCTAAACAAAGTGAAATTGGAGAAGTGAGTTGGGCGTTTGAGACCGCAATAAGCTGTGAATGTTCTGTGATGTTAAGAATCGGCGACAGACCTACGGCCTAATAAACGCTGACACCGCTGTAAATGTGAATATCGCGAGTCGTCCGTTATAATAACATAATATAGCAGAAAATAAGCCAATTCTAAACTTGTTCTCAACATTGAAATATCAGGAATTTAAAAGCAAAGAAAATACCAAAAAATTCACCATATCTTAATAAGAGAAAACGTTTCGGAGTCCAGCTCCATCATCAGTTCATAACACAAAATTCTGTTCGAAAAAAGTTCAGTCCTAGAAACACAAATAAATCAATTAGTAAAGTAAATGCACTAAAAATAAATAGATAAGACATGAAAATAATGCTAGTAAACGTAAACGGCCTATCTATTTACTATTTCAAGAGGAANACGTCGGTATGACGGCACGCAATTTCTATACTAGGCTGGCTGAGCATAAGGGCAGGAGTTATAGAACAGGGAACCTACTTGCACATCCACCTCATTCTGCTGTACGTGTTCATGCCGAGCAGTGTAACACCTCTGTATCTGATAGTGATTTCAAAATTCTAGCTTCCGCATCCGGTGTTAGTGATCTACGAATTTTAGAATCCCTGTATATATTCAAACAGAAGCCTAGCCTGAAAGCCGCTTCCAGCTCCTTTCCTCTTGAAATAGTAAATAGATAAGCCGTTCACTAGCGTTAGTTTCATGTCTTCTTTATTTATTTTCCGTTTTGAAACCTGACAGTGCATTTTACTTTACTAATTGATTTATTAGTGTTTCTAGGACTGAACTTTTTCTGAACAGAATTTTGTGTTATGAACTGACGATGAAGCTGGACTCCGACACGTTTTCTCTTATAAAGATAAGGAGAATTTTTGTGGCATTTTCTTCGCTTTTAAATTCCTGGTTAACTTGCGATTCAAGCAAACAAGTGATTTTAATACATTGAAATATGTTTGGTAATTTTTGTCGTGAGCAGTTCCAAATCATTTTAAGACAGCCAGCTTGCAGTTTATAGATTACCGTCATCTGGGGTGAGATTCGCCCGAATTTAAATCATTGTATTAGTTATATTAACTCCATATGTTATGACCTGATTAACATAAATTCTCAACGTTCCTTATGTGAAGAAATTATATAAAATTAAATTACAACAATATTGAGACCCCTCAATCACTTTCCACTTAGTTCGTGATTTGTATAAATTTTTGTAACAAGTTTCCCCAATTCTAGCGAAAGTTGTTATGAAATTGCAAAATGACAGCATTTTGCAAATGACAAATGTAACACACAGAATACATGAAACAATTGCAATATTATTAGGCACTTACCTTTTACTAGCTTTTCAATATAATTTGTTTTTTTTGAAGTAAAAGTTTGGTATAAACAAATTTCACGATTTTCTCACTGGGAAGATGGAGCAGCTCTGGAGTGGTTGATAAATATGGAACCAAACCCAAAAATCATCAACAATAAACTTCTGAAGAATATTGAGTGCTGTATTACCTAGAACGAAAACTCGACTCATTATCACAATACAACACTGCAAGACTTCTTTTAACTTAGGGCCACTGAAAATCCTTGAAGGGCCACGGCATCGAAATAGTTACTTTATCACTATAACACGTTGTCACTGTTCAAAACTACAGGTGAACTTCGGAATTAGAATAATCATATCTAAAAATTTAGTTTATGTTCATCACTTCATGATACTTTTTTCAATTGAGATTGTTTGTTCTGAGCTGCTTCCTATTCATTGGTTACAGCACTGAGATTGTCTGACATTCGCTAGCAGAAGTTTAATGTTGTTCCAAACTTGCACCCGAGCAGGGCCAGATGTGTCATAATTATTATTGCACCTGATTTCCTTTTATGAATGCCTAAGATTTTGTTACTTATTT
>NW_025936297.1:0-5245 GCF_000764305.2 Hyalella azteca | reverse complement strand
TAGGAACAACGGTTATTTTCACCATATTAGTTTCGGTAGAAATAACATGATTCAATCACAATTTTTCACATACATGCAGTGGCCTCGATAGGAATTTCTCGATAGGAAGCATATCTAGTCAACAACGGTTATTTTCATTATATTATTTTCGGTAGAAATAACATGATTTAATCACAATTTTTCTTCATGTATGAAACTGTCCTCAACCAGCTGTAGGAGAACGTCCCTAGATAACATAAGTCAGTTGCAGGCTCGTTCATCCTTTACGTTTGTAAGTTCTCGTATTCAGTTAAGCAACTACAGCAGATAAATGTTCAATGAATTATGCTTGAGTAGTGGTTTCAGAACTTGTTCACCTTGTTATCCAATTCAACTTGACTTGGCATGTTACCTCTTTCACAAGTGTTGTTAGCTTCCATGTAACTTTTTTAGCGCATTTTCTCATTTATGGAAAAATGCACTATTGTGCTCGCCATGTCCGTCTGTCTGTCTGTCTATCTGTCCGTCCGTGACCTCAAGTTTTCGTCGACGAGAAAATGCGCTCTCTGTCACTCACTGCAGTGAATACTGAGTTATATTTTTTAACCTGTGCGTTCACGACCGCGATATGTTTATAAACTATCCCTGTTTGACAATCACTGTTCCAGAACAAATCAATCAACGATATTATTATTTCCACTGCCCTCCCGGCATGTCCTGGAGCGCCCAGACGTGCGTCTCATTGCTGTATATCAGTTCATTGTTAGTCTAAGATGTCATGTCCTTAAGTGACGTCCTCAACGAGTGTTCTCTTCCTATTCATGTCTACGAAAATAAGACATGTTCTTTAATTGTCGTGCATCAATAAATATTTTCGTCGCAATCCAACGATAAAAAACTTTAATACGTCGAGGAATAGAGTCATTGTTGTGCCACGTGCCATTTATTTCTGCTGTCAGGTGTGTGTTTGTCAGACGCTGTCTTATATTTAAAATATAGCTTTAAGATCGCCATAATATGTATCTGGAAAGAATTTTCGTGTTTTCATACAAATAAACCATTTCTGTATAATCCGGTTTGTAACTAATCAATTTGATAGCATCAATCACGGTGTTCAGATAATGATAAGCGTACATGACTCAGAGGATAATGACACAAAGGAACACTTGCTTACTATCTTCACTAGAAGAAAACAAGGGATATTTCGTACTCGGTATTATATGCACGAGTAATTTTTTTAATATTCAGAGACATCGTAATCGTAAATATTGTAAAAAGATAGAGACATGAAACTTTGAAAATGAATTAATAACACTATTCCTTACATACTCCTATGCAGGCTCACTCTTTCGTGACACGATAGTCAAATCAAATACAAATCTCTGCGGTTCCCTATCCATGTCCGTAATCATTATGATACGAATACTGTTAGTTTGCGTTTTCCGATCGTGAAAAAATTGAACTCATTTGTCAAAATCTCTAATAAGTTCTGGAGTGCCGCCGTACTTGCAGCGCTGACATTAACAAATGAGTCTTATAAAAAAACGCTTTTTTATAATCATAAATTGACAACTTCGAAATAATCGTTGCAGTTTTCACTAGTAAAACTTAAAACTTTAGTAAAGAAAAAACATTTTGGATGGGACAGCCATGTCAGAGTAAGAGTATCTCTAATATATTATTTTATTCTAACTTGTAATTGGAAAAAAAACTTTTTATTGCCAAAACCCGAGTTTCGTCGGCCTTTCCAAATTCTTTCCTGCACGGTCACGCATAAAAGCCATGTTAAATAAAACTTCGTAGAATGTAACTTCACGGAAAATTCATAACATCAAAATGAAAATTCTATCGCAAAACAGTTTGGCACGAACATAAACCAAAATACATTTCATGGTCATCTAAAATTCACTAATTCATCCATTAAACCGCTTTATTACAATGCAAGACGTTAAACAAGCAACTAAATTCCGATGTGCGCGCTATTGAAACTNGTGAAACAAACTAAACCATTAGTTCTTATAGCGATAAGATAGTGCCTGAAACGATTAATGTGCTGTGTTTTGTACGACATATACCGCCTAGAATATCACACGAAAACGTTAGCCAAGTTAAAGAAAAAAGTGCATTGATTGGATGAATAAATTCCGTCAGGAATGTCGCGATGTATGCGACGAAGAAACACGGGTGTTTATTCCAGCATTCCCGACTGCAGCTTTGAGAGCGCGCCTTCTCGCGCCTCATCAGAAATTTTTGAAAAGACCAGATCTTTCACACTCAATTTTTCATATTTTAGCTTCTGAATTCGATTTTCGTGTGCTGCAATCATGAATTTTTTGTAATTCCATGAAATTATGAAGGATTTCATGAGATTCCTTTTACAATGAATGAAAGGTCAAAATTTAAGATAGATAAAAGCATCATTAATTTGAAGCTGAAAAATTAGAGAAAGATGCTGGCCACTGCAAAGAAGGATTAGAGCCATATTTTTAATCACCATCTTCACCGTCCTCTGAAGTGAAACGTTAACTGAAACTACGGAATAAGGAAATTGCAGTTAATTATGTTCGAAACAGACAATTATTAGATGTGCCACACAGAAAATTGTGAGAAATATAATAGAGAACTTAGAAGTTATGATATAGGTATGAAGTATTTACATTAACACTTATTCTAGAGTGAACAGAGTGGCAGAATAAATCTCGGTTCGAAGCCATTGTCATAAATCTTCGCGGTTGTTAACATCAACTCGAGATGTAGTTAGTTTTCATAAGAAAAAGCTTCGCAAACAATATATTAGTTGTTGAATCGAGGCACCTGTCTCTTCTAGATCATTTAGATTTTAGAGAGCACAGTAGCTTGATAACATTTTGACATTTTTTCCCTACATATAACAGAAGTTTAAATGGTACGATTTCAATAATTATCTTAGCGTATGAAAATAGCGTCTCACTGGCGCAGAGAAATATAGAATAGAATAGAATAGAATAGAAGTGTCGGCGTTGAAGAAATAGGCCCATGGCCTGTTGCCGATTCTTGAACTTTTCGTGACTTGATTCACAAGGGATCCGGCCNAACTACACAGGGACAAGACGATTCATTGGTTTTCTTAGAGAGCAATTATCGAGTCAAGTAATTTTCCTTCACGATTGTAGTTCTTTAGTAACAAAAAACCTCCATGTTCAAGCAAATATAAATCTGCGGGAAAGAAAATGGCAAACCAATACCAGACAATAATTGAGGTAATGGTCCAAAGTGAGACGAAATTTTCGGTTCCATAGTAGTACCTGAGCCGTGGATCAATGTCGGGATAACGGACCGTAGCCAGACAAAAATTCTAGCCCTGAGCCGTGGATCAACGTCGGCAAGACTCGTCAGCATCTGACACGTACGATGGAACGAACAATTCGGATGAAGGTTTGGCTGCCCCAGCTTGCACTGAGTCGGAGGCGGGCAGGACAGAAGCGAAGGGCACCGTAGGATCTCCGGGTAAAGCAGGCATCTCAGGATTAAGAAGGAGGTCAGGGAAGTTAGAGTTTGATGTAAATGATGCCAATGAAGACACTGAACCCAATGACGACACTATAGGTGACGATGACTGGGGAGTAGCGGGCCATGGGGATGAGGATCGTGACGATGAGAGGTCAGGGGAGGGTGGAGTGGTACAGGAACCATGGTAGGGGAGGTTGCGGGAAGCTGGAGCCTCAAATGAGGCTTCCATCTGCGGCTTCCACTTCTTGAAGCGGCGGCAGAAGCGACTCAGCGTCGAGCGGTTGCTTCCTATACAGGCCAATAATTCAAGCATTAGTAACATGGATTGTCACGGTTAACATGTTAATGAGTTCCTTAGCAGGCAAGGATTATTTCAATTACATTTACTTGAATAAATCTTTGATACAGGAAAGTCTTTAAAATTCGTTTTGCAATGAGACGAATTGCTTTTAAAATTGTACTGAAAGTTCAAGAATGCTGTACAGACGCCGTCAGCATACTATTAAGAACTCAATAAGCATTAAACAACTCAATCAGAGTACCCTTGCCCGCTAAATGGTCATTAGAGTTAATTAAGAGTGAACGAGTTGTGGGGAGGAATGAGCAGAAATTTACCGCAGAGAGTTCAGGCAATACAACACCCGGGGAGTTATACCTTCCATACACGAGTCTCTCTTTCTTGAATTCACTCATTCATAATGCACCAAAGGCAAGTGCATGCTTCTAATTCTTTTAAACCGTCAGTAATTATACCTTGCAAAATGAATAGTAATAAATAAATAAGAGTTTGATGTTCTTTACTGAAATAATATTAAAGTCAAATTTGTGAGATTATTCCGCACAAATATTTTGCCGGCTTGTTCAAGTTCAAAATACTGAATAATTATTATACTTAATATGCGTAACAAATAAATTCAATATAAGATTCGACAAATATTAAATTTAAACCACATCCTTTTTTGGAATATAAAATAAAGTCAATAAAACATGTGGCCACTAAAACTAAAACCAAACTTAAATATAACACCAAAGCTCGATCTAAGTTGCACATCGTATTAGTGATCACAGTGAATTACCAACCAAGGTGAAGCGAGGCAATTTTTAACCTTATATTTAAAATGTAAGTACGAATTCAAGAAATAATAATGAAGCATTGTTTTGTCGAAAGTAGTTTTTTAGGTTTTGTTTTATTTGAAATGTATCCATAATGTTTCCACTAACATGTTATGACATTATTGATCCTCTGGCAGGAATACAAAGCTTGTGATATATTATTATTTTACAAATAACTTTGGTGAAAAGTTATTGAAACAAGTTACTACATAATGCACAGAATGCTGCGGTGGTTCACTATGTACATAACAGAGCATGACGTGTAATGTACAATGTCGGATGCTAGATTGATACCTCACTAGTGTATGGCAGGGCAGGACGTGTAATGGATTATGTTGGATGTTACATAGGTAACTCATTAGTGTATAGCAGAATATGTTGGTACCTCACTAGATATATTGCCTCACAGAACATGTGCCTCACAATGTTGGTACCTCACTAGATATATTGAATGGCATGACGTGTAATGTTGAATAAGCTCTCGCTTCGCCCAAGTCCGGGTGCCTCTACACTCGTTCAGATTGCACAACAGGCAACACCCAACACGAAGCTTGCATAAGTATACGGTCAATGCGCACAGAGATGCAGGTATGTACACGAGTTCATGAATTGAATGACTTACAATTTCAAGACACGCGTAAGCGAGTGAAGCTAATACTGCCCT
>NW_025936296.1:0-6206 GCF_000764305.2 Hyalella azteca | reverse complement strand
AGAGTGGTTTTGGGTGTTTGGGTACTGAGATAGAGATGTTGAAGAAGGGGCTTGCACTGGAGATCTGGTGGGTCTGAAGAAACTGGGTGGTCTCCATTCAATCTGAAAGATCGACAACATTTTGTTGCAAAAAATGACCCTGGAACAATGCCAGATGCCCAACACTTTCTTCTTGAACAAACAATATAATTTAATTGGAACTTATATTAGATCTTAAACAAAAGGATTTTTTCAATATACATGACCATTTCAGAACAAAATTTTGGAATTTTTTATCCCGGCTTGAACGTCTTGATCGCTCCGCTGTTGGTGGCAACAATAATATGCATGTTAAAATGTTGCTGTACGTGCAGTATAAGTTAAGCTTTCTGGATGCATGCATCAACAATATCATCATTATTGTTACTGCAGCTTTTTTCCTCCTCAAATAAAGTACAGGGATTGGCGACAGGCAGTTCAATGCTGATGATCCAACACCCACCACCGTGTGCACAAAGACCAAGTAAATGTAACTGAATTGCTACGATTGCTATATTAGAAGTTAGTGTCAGTGAACCGATTAGACATTTGACTTCATGTTATCATCCACGTTTACTGCACTCAACTCACAGATTCGATGCGACAATGGGCAGTTTGATTACAAATTAAACTTTTCTAAGCCAAGATGAGATTAACAATCAATTATGCGGGCCACCCAAGTACATGAAATTCAACTAGTTATTCAACAACTTTACCGATGTTCAATAATTAAGCGAGTCGCCCCTGCAGCAAAACTGCCGGCACAAACATTCGACCTCACGAGGTCAGTTTGGTCGAGTCTTTGACGATGAGGAATGCCATCGGCAACAATTTCTTTGCATTTAATGCGGTCTGTACCCAGGAAGCTGGATTTCGTATTGAGTTGAAAAAGAAAGCCCATGCGTTTTATGAGAGTATTCGCGATATCAGCGTACATTGGGCCGTAGGCCTGCCACAGTTTCTTAACATCGCAGACTTTTGACAGCTTGCTATGATCTCGAACACGTAACTCGCTGCTCCAATTTTGCTGTGCTTAACTGCCTCTCTTCACAATCCTAGTTGTAACCACTAGGCAACCCTGTCCACCCTGCCTGTTCACGGAACTACTTCAGAAACCCAAATGTCACGTGATATGACGCCTCCGACCTCCATATTTTGAGTAGAAATTGAAATTGTGGATCAAATTTCGAGATAAACAAATTGAAACAAAATATACGACGGAAGCGTTTGGAATAATTATTTTACTAACGGGAGCTGCTGTTTCGCCAGCTGCTTTGTAACGACCAGCTAAGAAAGACCGGCCCGGAAGAACTTCTTGCGTCCCTTTCAAGGTGTCTAAATGATGAAATAAAAGACGAGGAGTAGAACAAAAAAGATTTTTAGGGAAATCTGAAAAAAAACTTGTTCATTTGCGCGCAACTGGCACGTTAAAAATAATATTTAAATATATTTATCTATGTTGGGATAGGTAGGTTCTCACGCAGTCACGATTTCGTCCCCTATAAAAGCCGCTGCCGGGACGATGCTGATATTCTACTCTCGCTTCCAATTTATTCGTTGATAGAAAAAACGTTGCTGGCTCTCTCTCAACAATGCCAGTTTGTTTTTCCTTATCTATTTTTATATAATTGAATAATATATTTAGCCCATAGAGTAACGCGAACGTAGCGCGTTCGTCGGTCGACTTCGAACAGAACTCTCAAAATCAACTTCGTATCTCACACAACTTCTCAGCGCCAAGGCTCGAAAATATTTTTACATGTTCATCACATAATACCTACTCACATAGGCTGGAGTCTCCATATACTCAATAATATTTGTCACACCACCGGTGTGACAAATATTATTGTGTAGTTCAGTTCAGTATCATGGCTACGCGGACAGAACAGAAGGCTGCGAGTTTGTCTATGCATTTAGTGCTAACCTATTCAGTAATTTCATATACAAGTAAGCGAGTTATCTGTGAAGAGTTATGGCCTACTAGATGTCATCCCCGAATACACTGAATGTAGGAAGATTTTTATTCTGGTAATGATGAGAACGGAAAAGATGGAATAGCGGATGATTAATTATGAAAGGTATATCCTGTAAAATTTATTCGCAGCTTTCTGATTATATTTGTACAGTCTGGAACAGTCGTTATATTTTCACAGTCGTCATCGGTTGAAAAACTCGCTGCCTGGAAAATGAGCTCCCTATAATGTTTCTGAATGTGAGTCAACTTTATTACAGAGTGTGAAAAAAGTGAAATGCGATTGTCTTGAATAATAATTATCCGACTCTGCTGGTCTCTGATGTTTTCAGATGGTGAATCTGTAGAATTTAATTCTCACCATGATTGTAACTCAGTCGCGACCTCTACATTATAATAATAGAGATGATTCTCATAGTCAAATGTCATATAGGGTGAGTCAAACTTTAAATGATGACAAGAGTACCATGAATGATAATTAAATACATAAGGCTAGGTGTCCAAACTCTTACATTAAATGTGTAGAAAACACGGTTGAGAAAGGCCCGGCCGTACAGGTTGCCGGCGCTTGGTCGAGATGACATCACATCCTCGTAAGGTGGCGGCCACACTAGACTAAGCCAACTCTGGTTGTCATATACAAAATATTAGCGGAGGAGCGCAGGGCTGGTGGTGGAGACGCCGGGACTCTTTATCCAACGGTCGCCGTAAATCAGAAATACCGTCCTTCATCTTGCACTTCGAGCTAGCGTATAAAAAGAAGGCTTTCGGGTTCTTTTTTGCATTTTAGCAATACTTTTTTCGAGGGTTTTACAGCGGTGCGACACAGCGAGGGTTTTAGATTTCTTTAGCTTGATACTTCATGACTGGCAGAAGAAGATGGCGGCGTACGTTCTACAAATGATGACACAACGAATCGTAATACATTACGTGCAGTTAAGAATATACACGTGTTAACTCTTTTAGGGAAATTCTTAATTTATTCTTTCCTTATTTGCTTCACGTTCTTGATTGAAAGGTGAGGAACCATGCTCTGATCTTCGTCAGTCCTATGTGGAATTTACCGGTCCAGAAATGCAAGTGCCTAGCCGTGTAAAAACTTTTTTCTTCAAGCTCATCGTCAGTAATTCGTAATAACCGAAAATTAATCCACTATTTAGGGATTTTTATCGCTTAAAATTCGGGTAAAATGCGTTAATAGCGACGTATTGCAGATGATCGTTAGTTTTTGTTCATTGGAAGTGAATTGACGTCCAATATTTAGATTCCTATCACTAAACTATTTTTAGAATTCATCAGTCAGTCGAATATTGTCGACCAAATGATCATTCTTCGTCCTAATTAAAAAATCTTGTCAGTCGCAGTAATGGAAAGCGAAGTTACAATCAAAATACGATCCTGAAAAAAATGCGATAATCGAAATTGCTAGTCGTTCCCTACGCGAATTATTCTAACTCCTAACACTTTAGGGAATCGCAGAGCTGCCGCGGTGTAACTCTCAAACCTAAAGCTGTGAAGGTCGTTCGTAAGAATTAAGTGTCTGATCTATTCAAAACTCGCTTTCTCAATGGGCTTGTCCAGCTGCTATCAAGCAGCGAAGCCCAGGCCACCTTGGCTCATTAGCACTGACTGTGATGAGCAAACAAACATGACTTTTGCTTTCTCCTTCAAGCTTCATCGTGCGTTCAATAGCACTGCATTAGTACCGCGGATTTTACCACGAATTTTTAGCTCTGAATTGTCGCCACAAAGCAAACTTGCACGGCTATAGTTTCCGGCAGCGCAAGATGGCGATCAGCGCAGTCGACAGCGAAGACGTCGAGCAACGTTTTGGTGCTATAATTGAACGATGTCGAGCCTCTTATCACTGCTGGTGTCATACCACGTTATACGAAATGACGCGCAGTAATGCCCCGTTATGGCTGGTTACGCTTATGGCTTATGTGTCACGCGCAAGCTGCATGTGTCACAGGTAAGCTACACGTGTTGCAGTAAGGCTACACGTGCTGCAGTAAAGCTACACGTGTNACGTGTTGCAGTAAGGTTATACGTATAGCAGTAAAGCTACACGTGTTACAGTAAAGCTACACGTGTTGCAGTAAGGTTATACGTATAGCAGTAAAGCTACACGTGTTGCAGTAAGGCTACACGTGTCGCAGCAAAGCTAGACGCGATGCGGCAATGCTACACGTGTAGCACGTGTCATTCACGTCGTCTATGAGACGTGAATGACACGCACAGAAGCGGCCATGACATCAAGAAAAGGTTGATTGACGTGAGTGTTATGCCTGAGTTACGTGATGGACAGGTGATCTTCATAACACGCTCGATGCTCGACCAACTTCCCTACATTGATCAATAGCTAATCTGCATACTAATATCGAGTGATGGCGTTTCGTAAATACGCCAAGGTTTTATGCAGCCCATTTCTCGGAAGCAAAGTAACCGGCACGCTCTTTATTTCTAATATGTCCTTCCTTGGATGTCGTGCGCGTTCCTGATAACAGTTGCTTCATTGATTTGTTTACAGTTGGTGCCTGCAAGATCGACCTTACTGTATGATCATACATAACACAAAATTAAGGGTTAAATTATTATTGTTGTAATTTATTTTAAAAACATACACTGGATCGTATTTTATTACTAACAATAGTGCAACCATTGGCACCTGGTGGCCAAATAGTTGTTCTAGAACATCGAATTTGAAAAAAACGTCGGCTTCCGTGCAAGATGAGCAGCACTCTATAAACAAAGAAGTCGAGCCGAACTCCGGGACGGAGATCGCCGACGGTCCGAATCGAGAAAAAAAATTCCGAAAATCTCTCCTCCATTAAGAAGAAAATAGTAATCCCCTTCCGTCGATTGTTGCGCCACAAAATTCTTTCCATAATTCAAAATAGCCTCTTATTTTTCCGTTTTAGTGGCGCGCATGGAACACACACAGCTTTCCATGTAATCTACATGAGAATAGTACAATTCCGGATCCAAGAAAAAGAATGGGATAAAATCTGAAAGATATTGGCGGGTCAGGAAATTTGTTTTATATTATCGTTCTTTCATCGGACCAATAGTAACATCTTTATCTGTTGTATGTTTGTTTTCTTACATGTGTAACCGGAAACACCGCCGCAAAGTTGAAATAATTACGGGTAGCGTGCTGATCTGCCGGAGACTTTCGTACTGATTCTAAACACAAGGGCTAAACGCTAAAGAGTTGCTGTTTGGTCCGGCTCTAAATTCCCTTGCGTTGGAGAGAGGAGGAATGAACACAAGGAACTTTTCGTAGTATACTGGTGATCTTCAGGCGAATTACAACATTCTTCATACAAAGCCGCACAATTTATTATTTGTCTTAGTCCAAAAGTTCACGGAAAAAAGATTGGTGCTTCATGGGTACAAACAACATCGAGAAACTAGAGATGAGCCCTAGTACACAGATGAGAATAACAAAAATTCACAGTAAAAGGGACGCGAAGTAGCAGCACAGAAATGCAAACTCTCAGCCGCAGCGAATAAGGGCACTAACCCTACTTCACTGTTAAATTCCGATTACCTCCCGAGCGCGGAAGGTATTACCTTCCACGACACGAGACGCGAACGGCACATCTGCAGCTGTACCAGAACGCTGAGAAACATACTCGAGTGCAGAGGTTATTATCCCCCACAGCACGAGAGAAGCTCTATAGGAGCTTTGCTACCGTCAACTGGAACTAACCAAAAACTCCACCAAAGCCTATTAGTTAGTGGAGATTATCCAGAACAATAGCGGAATTTTGGAAGTCCAGATCAGGATACCAGAATTGAAAGCGCCTGCACCCCGACTTAGTACAACTGAGCACACACAATTTGCTCGCGAGTGGTAACTAAACTAAAATAACCTTGCCACAATACCTAGTTTACAGCGCAACAAAATAGATTAGCCTCACAATTCAGGTAGAAATGAAGATAAAATAATACAATACAATAAATTAATCATAAATTAATCCATTGGCAAACTAATCACAAGTTAAGAGTCGAATAATTCTAAACTAATTCTAAAGAGACCGAGCTCTCTATCGTCCAAGACTACCTAAGGGAATGAATAAACGTGCACCTTCGCGAGGCTAGGAGCAACTCGACCAATCACGTCGGAGCTACAACATTCAGTCTCGTTCCAAGACGCTAATAACTAAATCTATGAATTAACAAAATAATATCACAGTTAAACGAGATTCCA